>NC_064619.1:433723405-434026435 GCF_023898315.1 Schistocerca nitens
GGGCCCAGGTTCGATACCCGGCTGGGTCGGAGATATTATTCGCTTAGGGACTGGGTGTTGTGTTGTCCTTATCATCATCATTTTCATCCCCACCGACGCGCAAGTTGCCGAAGTGGCGTCAAATCGAAAGACTTACACCAGGTGAACGAAGACTTACACCAGGCGAACGGTCTACCCGACGGGAGGCCCTAGTCACACGACATTTTATTTTTACCTCATCACAATCGGATAAAATTCAAAGCTTTCGATGATTGCTTCTGTCATCGTCGTTAGGTGTTAAGTATGGAGGGGATGATACAATTTCAGATATTATATCACATTCTGGAATATACTGACGCAAATACTGTGTAATTCTTTTCTGCATCACTCAAAGTTCCAGAGGATAATTCCTGCATTATTGGCATAGCTCAGAATACGTGGAATAGTCCTAATTAATGTACAAAGTGGTTACAATTAAACTTCCGCTACTTGGGCCGACGTAGACTGAATACTGTTTACCAGATGGATACCTATATTTATAGGAGTGATGTTCAGTTTGTCATCTGCAAGATTGGCATTGTTACTAGTGTTATTGTCATGACTTGCCGATGGGAGGCGGTACTGATACGGCGACGTAGGGTTGAAACACAAGCATCAGTGAGGATTACAGTTGCAGACAGTCAACGTGGGTGTGCACAAGGTGGGCAGGGCTTTGCTCGTAAAGCTGTTTTATCAAAACAACAGCAATAGTGCTGCTGCTCATGGTGAGTATCGACGCATTAAAGGAATACGGAGAGGTCCTGTTTCCCCATTGGGGTGAAGAACATGATGTGTAAGTTCAAATTTAATGTCGGTTAGATAATTGCTCCTCGAAGAGGTCGACGGCCCATTGCGCCACAAACTGTTGAAAAAGTCACTGCTGCCATGGCTGAAAATGCTGGACGCAATGTGCGACATGCTCCACCGATCGAGAAGTGCAGCGAACAATTGTGAAATGGTATCTCTAGTGCGGTTCCATGCTGTCACGGATACCGATGGTCGTCATATTGAGAAACATTTGTAACCTGGAATGTAAACATGGTACACAGTTAACAAATGTTACCCTCTCATGCGGAAATTAAAATTTGTTTCTCTCAAATGTTTATTCGTTATTTTTCTTCCGCAGATCCTTATAAATGTTCGCACAAAGTTTTATTGCCCGACGATCATTTTATTACATGGAGGTCCTCTCAAGTAGAGAAAGTTATAACGACCCTGTATTCTAACACGGGTTATGATGACCGCGAATAGCGAAAAATGCATCGAATGCGCGCAGGAAGGATAGATTTATGGTAGCATGATCTCCTGATGGTCGTTTCTCCACTACTCAAAACGAGCAATCTTTAACACTAGAAAAGCAGCTACATTACATGTTGCAGACGAACTCCAAATAAGTTGATTGGGGTTCGTGTTCGCGAACCACACTGAGCGTGGTACTCGAGTAATACCCTCTCACTGTACCATGCTCCAAATTAGCTCTGTGGAGGCAGAAGAAGGAAGACACGAAGATGTGGGCTGAATATTCCGTCGACCACATGATCATTACTAACAGGTTTTATTTTTTATTTTTATTTTGTTTGATGCGGCTCGCCACGACTTGCTCTTCTGCACTAACCGCTTCATCTTAGAGTAGCACTTACGCCCTACGTCCCCATTTGTTGGACATATTCCATTCTGTCTCCCACCACTATTTTTACACTCTACAATTTCTTGTAATAATATGGAATTAATTCCTTGATGTCTTAAGGGGGGTAGGACGTCAAACGGGCCGACTTGGAGCAGGAGAGGCACCACAGGACATTTTATTTTCTACTGTCTATACTTTTACAAATAAATTCATAAAACTTTGTCAGCATGACCAGGAAGGATTCAGGATTCACACTCATAGCAGTGGAAGTGCAAAACATAACAAAATAAATTTTTTTGAGATATGAAATTTCATCACTTTTTTCACTTACTGCTGGCTGCATTTGTTGCTATAGTTACATTTTTCTTCACAAGTAAGAGAGATTCTTTGATGAATTTTGCACAGAATACAAACCATACTTACAGGTGTATGAAACTCTAGAATTTTCCAAATCTATTAAAACTGTGGTAAAAATTAAGATAGTTAACTACAAAATTTGATTTTTTTTCTAAACATAAAGTTTAAAACGTAACAGCTCACTCATTTTTTCTTAAATAGATTCTAAAGTTTCAGACACCTGTAAGTACGGCTTGTATGCTGTGCAAAATTCATCGAACAGTCTCTCTTACTTATGAAGAAAAGTGTACCTATAGAAACAAAGGCAACCAATAGTAAGTGAAAAAAGATGAAATTTCACATTTAAAAAAAAATTATTTTGTTATGTTTTTGAACTTCCGCTGCTACGAGTGTGAATCCTGAATCCTTCCTGTTCATGCTGACAAAGTTTTATAAATTTACTTGTAAAAGTATAGACATTGGAAATTAAAATGTCTTGTGGTGCCTCTCCTGCTCCAAGTCGGCCCGTTTGACGTCCTACCCCCCTTAACATCTTCTCGAAGATTCCACAATGTCAAAGACATATATTCTGTAATGTCAAATCGTTTCTCCTTTCAGATTTTCTGCGTTGCTACCTCTGATTGTCCTGCACCTGCACCTAAAAGAGGTGGTGACAGTTCTTTATAAAAATACACACCTTGTAATAAAGTAGGAATAAATCAGAAGAAATCGTTATTAACCAAGGTGTAAGACAAGGGTGTGGACTATCATGTACCTTTTTTAATATTTATATTGGCTTCATTCTTCACAAGTGGAAAAGTAATGTAAGCAAAGGAATAAAGATCGAAAATGATGAGTATCTGAATGTGCTTCTGTTTGCAGATGATACTGTTATTATTCGAAGGAATGAAGACGACTTTCAAAGATCAGTATACCACGCAAAAGTAATATACAAGGAATGAAATTCGAGTGTTTCTAGCAAGAAAGTGTAAATAATAGCATGCTGATGACAATATCCAGTCAGACCAAAAATCGTGTTAGATAATCCAGCCTTACAATAAGTCTCTGCCTGCGCCAAGAGTACGTCTCCACGTTTCATGAATGTATGTGCAGTTTTAAATGACAACATATTCGCCATGACAGTTTACAACACGGTTGCACTTTCGACTGTAGGTCGTTTTCAAGTGGTTGCAGATATGGAAACACAGGATAGGTCAACATCAATGAAAAGAATAAAAATGATGTGAGACACTACGGTTCTTGTCAGAATTCGTCATGTGCACCATCAGTAGGTAACAAATGGGATCGAAACACTTGAAACTAGATTTGTGCTTGCTGCACATGTCAGTTATGAATACCGTAATGGTCAAAAAAACAAACATGTGTGTTTGTGCGCACAATCTTGCACAGTACAAAGAAATTACGTATCTCACCTTCTGGAAAGTTTTTGGATGAGCAAGTAAATAAATAAATACTGAATTTCGATAGAATTACGCAGCGACGTAGAAAGGTACCAGTATCTTTCAATTCAATGGTCAATGCTCCCTGGCGCACTCGAGAGTGCCTGGGTTATAGTCGTAGCTGCTACCGCGTCTTCGCTCGATTTCGCGGAGACTCTCAAGCATGGACGAAAGAAAAGTTTCATGTGGAAGAATTGGAACATACGATTTTAAGATTTTCATTGTTTTTGCACGTGATCTAGACACAAAAATTTTGTGCACTGACTATTATCTGCTTTCTGTCAGTTTATATATTTCTTTAGAAATCGACTTGTTTGTATTATTGTACATAATGATCAACGGATGGATAAATATTATTGTTGTTGCTTTTGTTGCACTAATTTACAGTGTAGGATTCAATAACTTTTTAAACTTGCAGCGTTCTTTAATGTGTGTCTGTGTGTATGTATGTAGATCTTGAAGTAATTGCGAAGTGGAAGGGGTATTGCCACAAGTAGAAACAGTCGTCTTTTCTTTCCGTTCTTTCATAACAGCTTCATGGACCAATGCTGTTATTACAGTTCACCCTTGCAAAACAATCTGCTCACTCACATGTCGAAGGTCGCTACAGATCTTAGCTTCTGTCACGTTCCTACACCTATTGGACTATTACCTTTCAGCTGACTTCCTTTCGTTTGCACCGGATGATGAAACAAGAACAGAACAAGAAAACGCACGTACAGGCCAAGACTCACAAGAAACTTCCTTTCTGCAGCCTTTTCTGGGGAACAATTTCGCGGTGCAAACTAAAGGTACGCCTTTCTATTTCGAAAGTAATTGTGTACTCTCAGTTTCTATAGCTTGTGACGTCAATTTTTGCAGCGGAAACGTGGAAGCACGACTACTCGTTTCATTATACGTTTTGTATTATCCTACATAACTTTGTCAAATGTTATTTGTACTGCACCACTTCTGAGTTGACGGATCTCAATAAACCTCAAAATGACAATCCTGGGTGCCTGTAAGTCGGACGAAGTGAAGGGCAGAAGAGGACTGACTGTCTACTTTCGCACCCGATGACAGACATATTTCATGTGTCAGTACACCACTCTATTACGATAAATATATCACTTCAGGTGAGCAGCACTGGTTGTTGTAGATGTATGTAACATCGTGGATATCAATGAGCGTATTCCTAGTGCTAAATATTCGATAGCATGTCGCACACTATAAGACATTAAACTGTTTTGTACGTCATTCTGTTTCTATGACACCACTAGAGCTTGCGTGACTATCAACACGTTGTTTACGCTGCAATAACGAGCTTGCTGCGGCTTGAAAGCCAGTTAGTCATTCGGAAACATCTCCAGTGTACGAGATAAAGATTTTCTGTCTACTTAGTCAAATACGCGTAAAGCTAAGCTCCTGCTCTTCTGTAGTACAGGATGCGTTACTTTTTTCGTTTTCTGGACACGATGGTGAAATTTAAAGAAGACTACTGGACAATGTGAACGGACACAGTTGCGTGAAGAGAACACTGCGCTTTTTGTGAAGGTCCCTTAGGTAAGACTTCCTTTGCCTTGTCCCGTATCCAGAGAGGTTAGGCCCTCCAGGCAGTCAGTGAGGGATATGCTGGATGAATTGATAACTCGCAGTGCTATTGATTCTAGAACTCGCAGAGGAGAGTGAATACATAATACACTAATGGCCATTAAAATTGCTACACCACGAAGATGACGTGCTACAGACGCGAAATTTAACCGAAAGGAAAAAGATGCTGTGATATGCAAACGATTAGCTTTTCAGAGCATTCACACAAGGTTGGCGCCGGTGGCGCCACCTACAACGTGCTGACATGGGGAAAGTTTCCAACCGATTTCTCATACACAAACAGTAGTTGACTGGCGTTGCCTGGTGAAACGTTGTTGTGATGCATCGTGTACGGAGGCGAAATGCGTACCATCACGTTTCCGACTTTGATAAGGGTCGGATTGTAGCCTATCGCGATTGCGGTTTATCGTATCGCGACATTGCTGCTCGCGTTGGTCGAGATCCAATGACTGTTAGCAGAATATGGAATCGGTGGGTTCAGGAGGGTAATACGGAACGCCGTGCTGGATCCCAACGGCCTCGTATCACTAGCAGTCGAGATGACAGGCATGTTATCCGCATGGCTGTAACGGATCGTGCAGCCACGTCTCGATCCCTAAGTCAAGAGATGGGGATGTTTGCAAGACAAAAACCATCTGCACGAACAGTTCGACGAGGTTTGCAGCAGCATGGACTATCACCTCGGAGACCACGGCTGCGGTTACACTTGACGCTGGATCACAGACAGGAGCGCCTGCGATGGTGTACTCAACGACGAACCTGGGTGCACGAATGGCAAAACGTCATTTTTTCGGATGAATCCAGGTTCTGTTTACAGCATCCGTGTTCGGCGACATCGCGGTGAACGCACAATGGAAGCGTGTATTCGTCATCGCCATACTGGCGTATCACCCGGCGTGATGGTATGAGGTGCTATTGGTTACACGTCTCGGTCACCTCTTGTTCGCATTGACAACACTTTGAACAGTGTACATTACATTTCAGATGTGTTACGACCCGTGGCTCTACCCTTCATTCGATCCCTGCGAAACCCTACATTTTAGCAGGATAATACACGACCGCATGTTACAGGTCCTGTACGGGCCTTTCTGGATACAGAAAATGTCCGACTGCTGCCCTGGCCAGCACATTCTCCAGATCTCTCACCAATTGAAAACGTCTGGTCAATCAATGGTGGCCGGGCAACTGGCTCGTCACAATACGCCAGTCACTACTCTTGATGAACTGTGGTATCGTGTTGATGCTGCATGGGCAGCTGTACCTGTACACTCCATCCAAGCTCTGTTTGACTCAATGCCCAGGCGTATCAAGGCCGTTATTATGACCAGAGGTGGTTGTTCTGGGTACTTATTTCTCAGGATCTATTCAGCCAAATTGCGTGAAAATGTAATCACATGTCAGTTCTAGTATAACATATTTGTCCAATGAATACCCGTTTATCATCTGCATTTCTTCTTGGTGTAGCAATTTTAATGGCCAGTAGTGTATTATGAATAGGAACCCATATCCGTTCTACGGTGGTCTCAGTTCGGATGTTTAACTCATCCACTTCTGCTTGACGAATTGAATTACGCGTGAAGCAGTAGAATTATTAGGTAAAAAGCCGAAAGGAAACATAACGAACCACTTATTAATCACTTAAGCACATTACGTTACATTATTCCAAAACAAAAAGGAACCGAGCGTACTGCACGTACAGAGCGGTACTGATGCAAGGCAGACGTTACATGGCATCAGGTGACCGTCTGACGTAGGACACATTATCCTGTCTACCCTACTGCAAAACCAGGACTTTTCTCTTTCCTACCGCAAACTTGGACGCGTTACACATCTGAACTGGAACCGTCGTAGAACGGAAACGGTGCGTTTCGGGACATGGGTTCCTATTCAAAACGTTATTTACTCATTCCCCTCTACAAGTCCTACAATTTTGTAACGGGAATTTCCGAACGCCATGTATACTCTGGGGTGATACCCCCCCCCTCCCCCCCCCTAATATCGTGTGGGACCTCATTTGGCCGGCGTAGTGCAGCAATTCGACTTGGTTTGGACTCAACAAGTCGTCGGAAGTCCCCTGTAGAAATGTCCGCCCCGACAGCTGTGTGGTGAGCGTGACGGATTGCCGTCCTAGGGGCCCGGATTTGATTCGCGGCTGGGTCGGGCATTTTCTCCGCTCAGGGACTGGGTGTTGTGCTGTCTTCATCATCATTTCAACTGCATCCGGCGCGAAGGTCGCCCAATGTGGCGTCGAATGTCATAAGACCTGCACCAAGGCTGCCGGACCTGCCCTGCAAGGGGCCTCCCGGCCAATTACGCCAAACGCTCATTTCCATTTCCCTGTAGAAATATTGAGCAATGTTGCCTCTATAGTCCATAATTGCGAAAGTGTTGCCGGTGCAGGATTTTTGGCACGAACTGACATCTCAATTATGTCCCGTAAACGATCGATGTGATGCATGTCGGGTGATCTGGGTGGCTAAATTATTCGCTCGAATTTACGTTTCTTACAGTCGCATTATGAAGGGGAAGTGAAGACGCTCCTGCAGCGTTTTCGATTGGAAGTGTTTGATCACCCACAATACAGCCCTTAATCGGCTCCCTCCGTTGTCCAACTCTGCTCATATGAACCGCTGGCTACGAAGACAGCATTTTGGCACAATCAATGAAAGCGATACCAGCGCAGAGAATTGGCGGAAAGTACTGGGTACTGGAAAGTTTGTACAGTGTCACGATAAATGTCTAAGTCGGAGCGCCGACTTTTTACAGAGGTAACTGGAAGGTGTTGCCAACTGTTACGAATAAAAAAAAATTTGATTTTCACTGTGGTTTTCATTTGGCGACCGATCGGACCTTACTCACCGAACAGCCGTCGTACTATGGGGCCCTGTAGAGCCACAAGTAGCGACTGAAAGTCAGTCATAGGAAAATGGAAGAATAGTTTGAGGTGAAGAGATGTGACCAGAGCTGGAAAAGGGTGTATGTCTTGGAACGCATTTCATCGTAGGCTAGTGGAGATAATGGTTGAGGCATGAAGTTTCGTGGATTGGGGCGCAGCAGGGTGCCCTGATTGGGTTTTGTGATTAATGTATTCGATCTGAAGGTGATGAAGGAAGAGAAGAAGATGTGGAAGTGGATGTGTTGGTATAAAATCATATACGCTAGCAGAAATTTATTCAAGTGCCCACTCTTCCGTCCCCCCTCCACCGCTCCCCCTCCCCTTAGGGACGCCTGTGTGTAGAATGCGAGTTGAGGAAGGTAAGCAGATGCAGTAAGAGGGGCAGAGTGCATGTATTTCCAGGATTTCAATGGACTTGTAGAATTTAGGAAAGGCGGACACCAGGACAATGCAGGCCTAAATCAGGATGGGGCAGATGAAGGAGTTATAGGTGATGATAATGGACGAAGAACCCAGGAGTGACCTTTTAATAGTTTTGTCGGTTCTGGGCTTTGTGCTGGATGGTAATAAGATTGCTTTCAAGTTAGTTTTCTGTCAAGAGTTAGTTTTAAATACTTTACTGTCTCAGTCACAGCAATTGTTATGTAGATGAAGAGGTGGACATCTGGACGACGGGGACTCCGAATGGTGTGAGCAAAGATAGTGGGTTGCCTTTTATGTGGATTTACATGAAGCCTTCACGTCCTGTACCAATCGATAAAGAGATTCAATTGGCGTTGGAGGGAGACACGGGAGGGTGAGTCGGAGGTTGTGGTGGAAGCTACATTGCTCACTCCGGTCTTTTAAACACGCGGACAGCGCCACTGGACATGCGGCAGCAGACAGACAAGCCCCAGCGACTACGCTCGAGGGCAATGAGCTATGGATAAGCTGCGAGGGCTGTTCGAAAAGTAAGGTCTGATCGGTCGCGAAATGGAAACCGCAGTGAAAATTAAAAATTTTTTATTCATAACAGTTAGCCACACCTTCCAGCTACTTCTGTAAATAGTCGCCACTCCGACTTAGACATTTGTCGTGGCATTGTACAAACTCTCCAGTACCCATTGCTTTCCGCCAGTTCTCTACGCTGGTCTGCCTTTCATTGTTTGTGCCAAAATGTTGTCTTCGTAGTCAGCGGTTCATGTGAACAGAGATGAACAACGGAGGGAGCCAATTAAGGGCTGTATTGTGGGTGATCAAACACTTCCCATCGAAAACAGGAGCGTCTTCAGAAAGTGGCTGAGAATTGTCTTGAAGAAAGAAACGCATAACATTTATGTTATGTGGGCTGCATAGCTTCAGGCGAAATCTCTCACCAGATCCACATACTTGGAGGGAGACACTGATGTTTTAGGCATTTCTACGTGATCACTTTGCCCTCTGAACTGAAAAGAGCGACGTGAAGCGATCGGCAGGTACACTAAAAACACTGCCCATCACATCTGTGCAAAGTTCCGTCGGATTTTCACAGTGGTTTCCATTCCGCGCCAAATCGGACCTTACTTTCCGAATACGCCTCGTAAATCTGTGCTTGTCTGGCCAGTCACTACTGGGATATCAATGTATCATTAGGTGTTGCGCTATAGCGACATCTTTGAGAGTTTACTAAAGAGAGTGCTGGATTCGATGCCGTGTCCAGGCATACACTACCTTAACTCTTACTTAAATTATTTTCCAAATGAATTTCTGCTACTTCTATTAACACCGAATCCCAAAAAGATAAAGTCGACGGTAGAATTTCGACATTGTTGTACCGCATAGAAAGACCATGTCGATGCAGTACCCCATCACAGCTGATTCATTGGGCTGTAAGAGACCGATGACCTTTGGTGTGACATGGTCTTTCATGGACCGTGAAATGTTACTTTTTCCTCCTTGATCTACTGTTTTGATATTGGTTTTATTTTGCAATGAAACGTTGTGGGGTTTGGCAGCGCTCGTGCAATCTCCCTGCCACTCTCACGAACTCTGGAAAAAAGGCTCCCAGCGATTTCACGATTTCAGAATAATTAATGAGGCCTCCGCTTGTTGAGTAATCATTCATACAGAATATAACAATCGAATATTTCCACTGAAAAGTCGTCAAATTGATCTCATTGGGGATACCAGTATTACAAAGGATCGCCAGTACAATGAAAGCACAGTTTCAAATAAACAAATTTGACTGAACATATTTATAAGATTTTCAGAAATGGGGGGTCGCTTATTAAAAGTTGTGAAGTTGAGCTAACTAAGTTAAATAGATCACTTTTAATTAACCTAGTTTGATTCGTTGATGTAGAACAGTGTGTCCAATCTTTTAGCTTACCTGGGCCACATATATAATAATTCCAATTCCAAAGAAAGCAGGTGTTGACAGATGTGAAAATTACAGGAAAATTAAAGCGACCTTTGGAGAAAAGAGAGCCACTTGTATGAATATCAAGAACTCAGTTGGAAACCCAGTTCTAAGCAAAGAAGGGAAAGCAGAAAGGGTTCAAAAATGGTTCAAATGGCTCTGAGCACTATGGGACTCAACTGCTGTGGTCATAAGTCCCCTAGAACTTAGAACTACTTAAACCTAACTAACCTAAGGACAGCACACAACACCCAGCCATCACGAGGCAGAGAAAATCCCTGACCCCGCCGGGAATCGAACCCGGGAACCCGGGCGTGGGAAGCGAGAACGCTACCGCACGACCACAAGCAGAAAGGGTTCAAATGGCTCTGAGCACTATGCGACTTAACATCTGAGGTCATCAGTCCCCTAGAACTTAGAACTACTTAAACCTAACTAACCTAAGGACATCACATACATTCATGCCCGAGGCAGGATTCGAACCTGCGACCGTAGCGATCGCGCGGTTCCGGACTGAAGCGACTAGAACTGCTCGTCCACCGCGGCCGGCTTTGGGCAGGGCATCATATACACACTTAACACTAAGAGGAAAGCACGCAATGCACCAGTGAGAGAACAGCATAGTGTGGCGAGAGTTTCATATTGAAAATATTCAGTTTATGAACCATGGACCTTGCCGTTGGTGGGGAGGCTTGCGTGCCTCATCGATAGCCGTATCGTAGGTGCAACCACAACGGAGGAGTATCTGTTGAGAGGCCAGACAAACGTGTGGTTCCTGAAGAGAGGCAGCAGCCTTTTCAGTAGTTACAGGGGAAACTGTCTGGATGATTGACTGATCTGGCCCTGTAACACTAACCAAAACGGCTTTACTGTTGTGGTACTGCGAACGGCTGAAAGCAAGGGGAAATTACAGCCGTAATTTTTCCCGAAGGCATGCAGCTTTATTGTACGATTAAATGATGATGGTGTCATCTTGGGTAAAATATTCCGGAGGTAAAATAATCCCCCATTCGGATCTCCGGGCGGGGACTACTCAAGTAGACGTCGTTATCAGGAGAAAGAAAATTGGCGTTCTACGGATCGGAGCGTGGAATGTCTGATCCCTTAATCGGGCAGGTAGGTTACAAAATTTAAAAAGGGAAATTGATAGGTTCAAGTTAGATATAGTGGTAATTAGTGAAGTTCGGTGGCTAGAGGACAAATGTAAGGATTTGGAGGCTTATCTCACGAGGGGTAGTGAGCAAGATGTACGAGACAGGAGAAATACCCTCAGACTTCAAGAAGAATATAATAATTCCAATTCCAAAGAAAGCAGGTGTTGACAGATGTGAAAATTACAGGAAAATTAAAGCGACCTTTGGAGAAAAGAGAGCCACTTGTATGAATATCAAGAACTCAGTTGGAAACCCAGTTCTAAGCAAAGAAGGGAAAGCAGAAAGGTGGAAGGAGTATATAGAGGGTGTATACAACGGCGATGTACTTGAGGACAATCTTATGGAAGAGGATGTAGATGAAGATAAAATAGGAGATACGATACTGCGTGAAGAGTTTGACAGAGCACTGAAAGACCTGTGTCGAAACAAGGCCCCGGGAGTAGACAACATTCTATTAGAATTACTGACGGCCTTGGGAGAGCCAGTCGTGACAAAACTCTACCATTTAGTGAGAAAGATGTACGAGACAGGCGAAATACCCTCAGACTTCAAGAAGAATATAATAATTCCAATTCCAAAGAAAGCAGGTGTTGGCAGATGTGAAAATTACCGAACTATCAGTTTAATAAGTCACAGTTGCAAAATACTAACGCGAATTCTTTACAGACGAATGGAAAAACTGGTAGAAGCCGACCTTGGGGAAGATGAGTTGGGATTCCGTAGAAATGTTGGAACACGTGAGGCAATAGTGACCCTACGACTTATCTTAGAAGAAAGATTAAGGAAAGGCAAACCTACGTTTCTAGCATTTGTAGACTTAGAGAAAGCTTTTGACAATGTTGACTGGAATACTCTCTTTCAAATTCTTAAGGTGGCAGGGGTAAAATACAGGGAGCGAAAGGCCATTTACAATTTGTACAGAAACCAGATGGCAGTTATAAGAGTCGAGGGGCATGAGAGGGAAGCCGTGGTTGGGAAGGTAGTGAGACAGGGTTGTAGCCTCTCCCCGGTGTTATTCAATCTGTATATTGAGCAAGCAGTAAAGGAAACAAAAGAAAAATTCTGAGTATGTATTAAAATCCATGGAGAAGAAATAAAAACTTTGAGGTTCGCCGATGACATTGTAATTCTGTCAGAGACAGCAAAGGACTTAGAAGAGCAGTTGAACGGAATGGATAGTCTCTTGAAAGGAGGATATAAGATGAACATCAACAAAAGCAAAACGAGGATAATGGAATGTAGTTGAGTTAACTCGTGTGATGCTGAGGGAATTAGATTAGGAAATGAGACACTTAAAATAATAAAGGAGTTTTGCTACTTGGGGAGCAAAATAACTGATGATGGTCGAAGTAGAGAGGATATAAAATGTAGACTGGCAATGGCAAGGAAAGCGTTTCTGAAGAAGAGAAATTTATTAACAACGAGTATAGTTTTAAGTGTCAGGAAGTCGTTTCTGAAAGTATTTGTATGGAGTGTAGCCATATATGGAAGTGAAACATGGACGATAACCAGTTTGGACAAGAAGAGAATGGAAGGTTTCGAAATGTGGTGCTACAGAAGAATACTGAAGATTAGATGGGTAGATGACATAACTAATGAGGAGGTATTGAATAGAATTGGGGAGAAAGGGACTGGTTGGTAGGACATGTTCTGAGGCATCAAGGGATCACTAATTTAGCATTGGAGGGCATCGTGGAGGGTAAAAACCGTAGAGGGAGACCAAGAGATGAATACACTAAGCAGATTCAGAAGGATGTAGGTTGCAGTAAGTACTGGGAGATGAAGCAGCTTGCACAGGATACAGTAGCATGGAGAGCTGTATCAAACCAGTCTCAGGACTGAAGACCACAACAACAACAACAAGTTCTAAGTCTAGGAAACTGATGACCTCACATGTTAAGTCCCATAGTGCTTAGAGCCATTTGAACCTTTCGAGTTATCAGCCGATCGTTTCCAAATGCTTGGCCGGCACGATAACCTGATCTAAAATCTTGTTATTCTGTTTGTGGGGCTACCTGAAGGACAGGGTTTACCACGGGAACATTCACACATGTACTAATCTGAAGCGTAGTATATCAAGAGAGGTAGCCGGCAGACGGACATGCTTCGTTGTGCTGTGCAGAATCCAATCCTGCGCTTTCAGGTTCTTATGGGCACTGATGGGCGCCATATTGAGCCCATTTTGCTGCAGTAATGGTACCGGCATGTAGTGGTATGATGTACCGTAGCAGCACGTTAAAAGTGTTTCAATTGAATTGATTCTGCATTATTTCTCTTCCCCATGTCCTTGACATTAATACTACCAACTGTGATCCTCGTATGGTAATTAATTTACGTATTGTAACGTGTCAAATAGGGAAAGTTTAATTATAAGGACTCAGTATATTGTCGTTGGTGTTCGTAAAAAAGTTCTCGGTGTTGAAGATGTACACTTTAGTTCATACTGCATCCTTTCCTAGAGGGTACGGGGAAGAAACGGCTGTTCTGTCTAGGACCTTCCTAATTAATTTTTTCCTTCAACTGTACACGAATGATATTCGTAAGAAGTGGACGTGTCCAATAGCCGTGCAGCCAATGTCGCATGCGAGACGGCGTTTGTGGAGCTGAGCTAATCGCCGCGGGGAAGACCGTCGCGCCATTGACAAAGCCGTCACGGCGTCGATCGTGCGGTCCACGTGCCGCCTGAGTGGCGTTACACACTTCCTGTGACCTGACGCCGCTGCCTTACTTCCGTCTTTTCACTTACCATCGACCGTAATAACATCTCCAGTGGCTTTTGATCCACGTAGCAGGAAGACTATTTTTACAAAAGCTGACCACAGATTTTGCCTTATGTAAGTCACCGTTTGATTAGTATTAATTTATCCAGACACGTTTCAGCAATTTCTGTCTTGCTTTAAAAGGGTATTATTTATTTTCTTTCTGAAAATTATTTTTATAAGTAAACGTCTTATGGAATTTATACGGGATGTTCAAAAAGTCTCTGCGCAGTGCCGTATGATTGTTAGACGCGCGTGCCGTATGCCGCAGTGAATATGCCGAAATGAAACTCACTGCAGTATCGTTGTGCGTGTATTGTTTCGTTGAAAAATATGGGACCCACAATCCGACGTCTAGAAATTGCATTCCAAACTCCTATTTTCACAGAATGAAGTGGTTCCTCATGAATACAGAAGGGATTTGCGGTGCCCACTTTGTATGGGAAAAGTTCTAATTTTTTCCTTGCAGCTGTGTGGGCCGTTCCGAGACTCCTGGGCGAGTTTTCTTACTGACTTGTCCGGACTCATGGACATTTTATCGGTAATATCGAGTATTTTATCCTCAGACAAAACACTAGGACGACCACTTTTGCGTACATCTGTCACTGAACCCGTACTTCGAAATGTGTTAATCAAATCTCGCAGAGTATCGCGATGTGGGAGTGTTGTCTCCGGGAAAACTGAATTAAATGTTTGACGAACTGCAACTGTATTTACCGCCAGCTTTGAAAACTTGTTCCACTAAGAACACAAGTTCTTTAATGGTAAGCATTTTAACACTGACAAAAACGAAATAAAGGAGCTAAACTTAAACGTTCACGTCAACACGTAACGACACACACCAGCGATACTACTGACGCTGGCTGAGATAAACGAAACAGTGGAATGTTGTGAGAGTCCACTTGAAGGAAAGTAACCCAGACAGGCGAACAATCATACGGCACGCGCGGCTAACAATCATATGGCACTGCGGAGAGACTTTTTGAACACCTCGTATGAATGCTATTTACATGTACCTAGCGGTAATCTGGCGTCAGATTTTGCGTCACTTTACTTTTACAGCTAACGAGACATATGACAAACTTGAAGCACTGAATGCTGTACGCTTGTGCTAAGCTGAAAATTAGGCCTAGGATACTCATTTGGAAATAAGACATACAGCTGTTCACATTCCTCTTAGGACGTTTTCAGGAATGTGCATACGTTTATATCTACCATGTATTCAACGCATTGTTATCTGCAAACAGCGAAACTTCTGCTGCTTTCTGGCTCGTCCTTCATTTCAGAACGAAAATCGCAAGTGCTCCCATTTGAGTTTTCGAAACATGTCCGTTAACATTCACATGTTGTTCGAACCTACCGATAACAAATCTAGCAGCCCGCCTCTGAATTGCTTCGCTGACTTCCTTTAATCCGACCTGGTACGTATCCCAAACACTCGAGAAGTACTCATGAATAGGTCGCACCAGCGTCCTATATGGGTTTCCTTTACAGGTGAACCACTTTTCCCTAAAATTCTCCCAATAAACCGAAATCGACCATTTGCCTTCCGTAACACAGTTCTCACATGCTCGTTTCACCTCACATCGCTTTGCAATGTTACGCCCAGATATTTAAACAACGTCAGTGTGTCAAGCAGGGCGCTAGTAATACTGTATCCGAACATTACAGGTTTGCTCTTCCTACTCATCCGCATTAACTAACATTTTTCTACGTTTAGAGCTCGCTGCCATTCATCACACCAACTAGAAGTTTTGTGTAGTTTCTTGTGTCCGCCTACCGTCACAGAAGTACGACACCTTACCGTACACCGCAGCATCGTCAGCAAATAACCGCACATTGCTGCCCACCCTGTCCGCCAAGTGCTTATGTGTATAGAGAACAACAGTGGTCCTATCACCGTTCGCTGGGGCACTCCTTACGATACCCTTGTCTCTGATGAACACTCGCGGTCGACGACAACATACTCGGTTCTATAAATTAAAAAGTCTTCGAGTCACTCACATAGCTGCGAACTTATTTCATGAGCTCGTACCTTCGTTAACAGCCTGCAATGGGGCACCGTGTCAAATGCTTTCCGGAAATCTAGGTATACGGGATCTACCTGTTGCCCTTCACTCATAGTTCGCAGTGTATGATATGAGAAAAGGGAAAGCCGAGTTCACACGAGCGATGTTTTCTAAAATCATGCTGATTCGTGGACATAAGCTTCTCGGTCTCAAGAAAATTTAGTGTATTCGAACTAAGAATATGGTTCAAATGGCTCTGAGCACTATAGGACTTAACTTCTGAGGTCATCAGTCCCCTAGAACTTAGAACTACTTAAACCTAACTAACCTAAGGACATCACACACATCCATGTCCGAGGCAGGATTCGAACCTGCGACGGTAGTGGTCGCACGGTTCCAGACTGTAGCGCCTAGAACCGCTCGGCCACTCCGGCCGGCGAACTAAGAATATGTTCAAGGCTTCTGCAGCAAAGCGAAGTTAGGGATATGGGTCTGAAATTTTTCGGGTCCATTACCTTTTACCGTTCTTATATACAGGAGTCCCCTGCGTTTATTTTTCCAGTTGCTCGGGACTTTGCGCTGAGTAAGGCTAGGTAAGGGGCCATTGCCGTAGAGTACTGTTTGTAAAATCGAACTGGGATTCCATCCGGACCTGGTGACTTAATTGCTTTCAAGTCTTGGAGTTGTTTCTGTACGTCAGGGATGCTTATTACTGTGTCGTCCATACCGGAGTCTGTACGATGGCCAAATGACGGTATGTTTGTAAGATTTAAAACCTCACCTTTGTTTTGCTATCTTCAGCTGCCACACCAGACTGGTCAACAAAGGACTGGATGGTAGCCTTAGATCCGCTTAGCGAGTTTACATAGGACCAGAATTTTCTCGGATGCTCTGCCAGATCTTTTGCTAAGACATGACGGAGGTAGTTGTATGCTTCGCGTATATGTAGCTTTTCACAGACGTACGAATCTCTGCTAGCCTTTGCTTGTCATCATTTGTGTGTTCTTTCTTGAACGGAGAGTGCAACAGCCTCTATTTCCTCAGCATTTTGCAAATTTCATTATTAAACCACGGTGGGTCTTTTCCATCTTTAATCCACTTACTAGGCACATAACTTTCAAGACCACGAGTTACAGTCTGCTTAAACATTGCCCATAATTCCTCTAAGTCAATCTTACGGGAACTAATAGATGTCAGTTCACTGTCTGAGATGCTGACAACTGCTTATGTGCTCTTTCTAGCAGGAGCAGTCTTCTGGCCTTCTTGACTGATTTATTACTAACTTTCGTAACCATGGTTGCTATAATGACATTACGATCGCTAATTCCCGATTATACACTGACATTGTTGGTAAGATCTTTCGAGTCACTGTGGAAGTACCCCTGCAGTAAAAGAGGATCGTGGACACTAGGACTGGAAAAATAGGAAATTTGTGGTAAGTTTTTATGGAACCAAACTGCTGAGTTCATCGGTCCCTAGGCTTACACGCTACTTAATCTAACTTAGCTAATTTACGCTAAGGTCAACACACACCCGCATGCCCGAGGGAGGACTCGAACCTCCGACGGGGGGAGCCGCGCGAACCCTGGCAAGACGCCCAGGACCTCGCGGCTACCCCGCGCTGTTCTAGGACTGGGCTTATACATGAAATAAAGTTATGATCCACAATTTAAAAGCAAACTAGTGCATTGTTTGAATAAACACAGTTAACTTGGATACATTTTCGCACTTTAATATTTGATTACTGTGATCCGTCGTTATTATGAGCCAGTCTGCAAAAAACACTTTGCTGCTTTGTCGACATTTTGTGTAATCAACTAAAGTTAACTGCCAACGCGTCTGTCGCAGTGGTAACACCGGTTCCCGTCGGATCACCGTAGTTAAGCACTGTCGGGCTTGGCTAGCGCTTGGATGGGTCACCGTCCGGTCTGCTGAGCGCTGTTGGCAAGCAGGGTCCACTCAGCCCTTGTGAGGCAAACTGAGGAGTTGTCTGACGGAGAAGCAGCGGCTCTGGTCGTGAAAACTACAACTGCTGGCAGAGTGGTGTGACGCCCTCAGACCCCTTCATATCCGGTTCCTGTGACACCTAAAGGCTGAATATGGTACGGTCGTCGGTCACAACCGTAGGGTATTTCGAGACCTCTTCGGACGGAGTTTAGTTTTTAGTGTTAAGTTAATTAAATAGCCGCTGAACACGGTTAACTTCACTATACTGGACCGTAGCCGAGGTCTGTAACGCATGAATATACCGTGGCACTCGTCTCGGAGCTCCTGTTTGAGTCCTCATGACGAATCAAACATTCGCTGCCAGTATTTGGCTGTCAAGGAGAGAAGAAATTAAAAGAGCTGTCTTTTGAAATTCTTCCGTTACTGCTAAGTGTGACTTTCGCCTTAGCAGGCTGGCTTTTTGTTTTTTCTTTTCGGCGCACTGCCAGTCCCACACAGCACCTCTACACATTTGTTGGTATTCTGTCCTTACACAGCCCCACTTTATTTCATCTATCCTGTATGAATGAGAAAAAACTCGATTCATCACAGAATGTTTGGTACTCTTATGTGCTCTGCCGTAGTATTGCCAACTCAAACTTCTGGGTAGGCAAAGCTGAGTCCAAAGGGTTTAACCTGGTGGTGTGATGGAAACACCGGTTTTGTGGAGGACAGTTGGTACCTGTTTCCTCCACCCAGTGCCTGCTCCGAACGTTAGCACAGAGAGAGTTCCGTGGGGCATTCTCTTAATTTTTTTGGACGAAACTCCATTGCTGTGAGATAGTCTTTTTTTCAGTTTCGAATTACGAATTCAGAACTGTGTTAGGGTTTATGTTAGCTTTTCGACGACTGAGTAGGTTATAACATATTTCATATAGAAATGTGTGTGAAATCTCGTAATTTTAAGTAGTTTTTTTATGATCCACGTCTTTCCTGTTATGGCCTTCAGCCAACCGTGTGGTCGTTACTTTGTCTCCTACCGTTGTTGAATAATTTTCAAATGATTAAGTGTGATATAATAAGCATGATATACAATTTCCGTGTGAAATACTGTAACTTAAGCTATTTTCTTTGTGAACTGCATCTTTGCTATTGTGGCATTCAGACAACCACGTGGTCGTTACTCTATCTCTTACCACTATAGAACTATCTTAAAATGATTGCGCGTATTATAATAACCATAGTAATATACAGTTTCCGTGTGAAATCATGTTATTTTAACTGGTTTCCTTTGTGAAGCACGTCTTTGCTATTGTGTTCAGCCAGGCAAGTGGTTGTTTGCTCTGTCTCTTAACAATTCTGAAATGACTGCGTGTGTTGTAATAAGCATAGTGATATGCAATTGGCGTCTGAAGCATTGCACTTTTGAGTAGTTTTCTTTGTAAACGATCCTTTAACTTTGGCCAATGATCGAACCACATACTGGTTACTTCTTAGTTCTTTGTTTTGGAGCTTGAGCAGATAATTGCTAGGATTTCGTTTCACCAGTACATTAGTTCTTTTTTAGTAACCGCTTTATTCATATTTTCTTTTCTATACTCGGTATCAAGATTATGTTTGCAAAAGTAACATGCTTGAATACAAAAGCTACCAGATTTTGTGTCCCAGCATCTGGTGCATGGTTAAATTCAGCAGCTTCGTGGGTATCTGCAGGCGGATGTTTGAGAAAATGAATGTTTCCTTTTTTTTTTTGAACCCATGTACAATTATCGCTTCCTCAGCCTGATCAGCAGTGAGCAAGGTTAAGGAAATGAAGTTGGAATTTTAAATTCGTCTTAAGAGATCTTTTGTACTGAATAATTAATTAAGAGAACGTAAGCTCGTAGCGCGTCAAGTTTGATCTTTCTTAGAGTAATACAATAGTGGAAATTAAATGAAAATAGTCCAGATGCTAATTAACTTGAAACTCTTCTTTCCCCATCATGTGGTCCCTGCAAGCAACTACAGTGCATTCTTTGTTATGACAGAAGTGTACAGTAGCAGAGGTGATAGAAAGGACTGATTACCTGTATTTAGAAGGCAGAGATGCTTGCGTGTTTATGACGTCACTTTCGCCAATCCTTACACACTTCTAATTATTCATTCTGATTAACACCCACGTTATCCGCCACATAATTTAATAACTTATCAATGACCACTTCACATATTTTATCGGGGCAAACCTTAGGTTTCTGAGCTAAAATCTCTGCAGGGTACGTCTGGAAAGTCAATTTGGCGTACACAGAATCAAAGCGAGCGACCTCAGACGGTCCTGGCAACAAATACAGTAAATATCGCAGATTTCAGAGTGCAGTTTAATCCCAAGGCAGATACAGTAATCTTCCAAGTAGGTGGCGTAAAGTTCCTGATCACCAGTCTTTGAGCTGGTGTCCTGGATGAAACGTAAAACTTCTCCGCAACGCAGTGCCACATGAAATGAGGGCATGTGGCACTGTTGGTGGTGATCTGTACCTCAGATGGGAACCTTAATCTCGGCGGCCCCCTATGAGCTATTCGAGAGGAGCAGACAATGTGCAAAAAATTGGAAATTTGTGGTAAGTTCCTATGGGACCAAACTGCTAAGGTCATCGGTCCCTAGGCGTACACACTACTTAATCTAACTTAAACACACACATCCATGCCCGAGGGAGGACTCGAACCTCCGACGGGGGTAACCGCGAGAACCGTGTCAAGGCGCCCTTGTCCGCACGGCTACCCCGCGCGGCCAGACAATGTGTCCGCACCAGCTTTCACCCTCTCCCTTCTTTCACCATCGTTATACAACAGAGACGTAACACCACACAATGCGTCCACCCATTACACTTATCTACACGCCACGAATACCCATTCGTACGACACAACTCTCAAATGGTCACAAGGAAAGGGGCCAATGAACGTGGCTGAGGCCAACTCGTGGGATATCCCAGCCAAGAATGCCATACGACATTTAATTCAATTGAAGTCGCTTCTCTGTAAATTTACAGTTTATTCCTGGATTAATTCTGTTATTTCGGTTAATATTCACGGCGCCGTTGATGATCACTGTTCGTTAGGTACATTGTGTTTCTTTCGCACTAAATTTGACCGTTTCACAGAAGTTGCATGGCACCCCACATGTGCAAACAGAAAATCACTTGATGCAAAACAGACGTAATTACCGAACGTCCACGCGTTTTACCGCGATCTATGATACAAATGGTCACTGCATAATTGTTTTGTCCCGAACTAACCTCACAAGATCCACAATTTAAAAAGCTGCTTGCATTGCGAGCTGTCGACATGCAGTAGAGGGGGTATCGATAGAACATTCTTACAAGCAGATCAAAATAAACTTCTTTGGATATGAAAGCACGGATCGGAAAGCCTGGGTTGTTCCCGTAATACTCCTAGTCGACCTAAGATAATATCAGCTGCTGGTAGAAATGCTAGAGTGTATCCAACTTCGTAATTACGGAGCCCACTGGTTATGGCGACAGTAACGTCGGGGTCACACGTACCACTGACGAAATGTGGGACCTCTTGCAACGTTCTTTCAAATTATGCGGCGTTGTTTGAAATTATTGTTATACTCAAATGAGTGCCTGAACTGGGAATGCATACAAAACGAGCTATCGTGTAGCGTGTTGTAACTGCAAGTGGTGTGTTTACTCTGTGTTATTGTTAGCAAAACTGTATACTAACTGATGGGCAATGCAACTCCCAGTACCAATATATAAATACAGTCACTGCAAAATACCTTCAGCCCCTTAGGTACTGAATCCTCTGGCCCTGTTCAAAACTGATAACTTCGGTCCCTGTGAACATAAGAAATAAATAAAATTGTTTTACCTCTAAAGCAGCAACGGTGGATCGCGATACATTCTGCTCTCTCGTGAAGAAGAATAAAATTACTAGCTACAGGCTCAGCGGTGTGCAATGCTGGCCGTAATACTTTGAAATACACGTGAAATTCTTTTGGCTGATAAATGAAAACATTTAAGAAAAATTGAATGTCTTTAAAAAACATATGACCTGGACAGGGAGGTGGTATTGATTTGGGTGAATTACTAACACTGCCTTTTTCAATAGTGAAGTTTGATTCGAAGTTAAGTTTAGCTTTTCAGAACATCTGACAATTTAAATTACATGCTCAGAAAAATTATATCCTTTTTGATAAACGAAAACCTTTCTTTGCTGACGTAGTCACAAACAATCAGATTTGTACAGCAAGTATTATCTAACATCACTAAAAAGCATGAAGACAAATCATCAAATTACGTATACCTGTGTTAACAAATCTTAGAAACATTACAAAAGGGAAATATCTAACTAGCCTATACATCAAATATGTTTAAGTACATTCTTGGGTTACTCAACGTAGAACTCACTGTTATCAACTCCACTCACTGTTAGCCAACTCATTTACATTAATGCGCTGGCAAATGGAAAGTAATAGAAAATTAACTTTTTTACCTTCACTGCGAGAAAACTTCTGCTTCCGCATTTGTATTTCCAATAAAGCTTCTTTGTAATTTCAATCCTTTCCTATAACAATTACATTTACAGGGTGATTCAAAAAGAATACCACAACTTTAAAAATGTGTATTTAATGAAAGAAACATAATATAACCTTCTGTTACACATCATTACAAAGAGTATTTAAAAAGGTTTTTTTTTCACTCAAAAACAAGTTCAGAGATGTTCAATATGGCCCCCTCCAGACACTCGAGCAATATCAACCCAATACTCCAACTCGTTCCACACTCTCTGTAGCATATCAGGCGTAACAATTTGGATAGCTGCTGTTATTTCTCGTTTCAAATCATCAATGGTGGCTGGGAGAGGTGGCCGAAACACCATATCCTTAACATACCCCATAAGAAAAAATCGCAGGGGGTAAGATCAGGGCTTCTTGGAGGCCAGTGATGAAGTGCTCTGTCACGGGCTGCCTGGCGGCTTTTCCCTTTGCACAAACACCAATTCTCTGTAAACTGTTTATACCAACGTTTAATACACCACCTATCAGGAGGTTTAACACCATACTTCGTTCGAAATGCACGCTGAACAACTGTCGTCGATTCACTTCTGCCGTACTCAATAACACAAAAAGCTTTCTGTTGAGCGGTCGCCATCTTAGCATCAACTGACGCTGACGCCTAGTCAACAGCGCCTCAAGCGAACAAATGTACAACTAAATGAAACTTTATAGCTCCCTTAATTCGCCGACAGATAGTGCTTAGCTCTGCCTTTTGTCGTTGCAGAGTTTTAAATTCCTAAAGTTGTGGTATTCTTTTTGAATCACCCTGTACATTTCATCATTTCCCTTTACATTCCATTATAAAATCACTCATCATTTTTAACTACCGGTGTAACACAAACTATTGTTATGAGAAAATTTCTACATTATAATCTAACATTTGGTGGCTTTGCAGAGCAAACCACAAAAACTGCCTACTGCATCCCCTATCGCTCACCGATTGATACCCACACATCGCTGTGAGCCAAGCGCTCTCTTACTCCAGCACTACAATCTAAGACCAGAAGCAGTAGTATCTTTGGCTCTGCAGTCGTGCTAAGTCAGCGATCCGCTTTATAGAACTCTTCAGAGACATACATCGTTTACAACTTAATAGTTTCATTTTGTTTACGTTAATATCATTATAATATTCGGGTTCGACTTATAACTGTACCCCAGTAGACTCCTTTCACTCTATTTCGATGCGACCCACCACGAATTCCTCTCTGATGCCAACCTTTTAACCTCACAGTAGCACTTGCAGCCTATGACCTCAATTATTGGGTGGATATATTCCAATCTCTGTCTTTCCCTACAGTTTTTATCCTCTACTGCTTCCTCTACTACCATAGAGGTTATTCCTTGATGTCTTAACAGATGTCTTATTATCCTGTCCCTTCTTCTTGTCAGCATTTTCCATAATTCTTCTGTAGCACCACATCTCAAATGCCTCGATTCTCTTCCGTTCAGGTTTTTCCACAGTCCATGTTTCACTTCCATATATTGTTGTGCTCCAAAAGTAAAATCCCAGAAATTTCTTCCTGAAATTAAGGCCTATGTTTATAGCGTCCATCATGGGCTATTTTGCTGCGTTCCTAGCAGAATTCTTTAACTTCATCCACTTCTTAATCCCCAACTCTGATGTGAAGTTTCTCATTGTTCCCATTTCTGTTGCTTCTCATTACTTTCGTCGTTCTTTGATTTACTGTCAGAGCACAGAATTGTACGGCTGTGAAACAGGGACTTTGGGAAAGCCGGAACAGAAGAGAGTCGAAGCGTTTGAGATGTGGTGCTACAGGAGGAATATGAAGTGAATTGTTAAGGAATGAGGTGATCCTCCACAGAGTTGTGAAGAAGGGAACGTATGGAAAACACTGATAACCAGAAGGGACAGTTCATTTCCTAAGACATCTGAGGATAACCTGCATGGTACTAGAGGGAGCAGGAGAGGGCAAAAACTGTAGGGGAAGATAGAAATTGGAGTACGTGCTGCAAATAATTGAGAAGGTAAGGTGCAAGAGCTACCCTGACGCAGGAGAGGAATTCGTGGCGGGCAGTAGTAAACCAGTCAGAAAATTGATGACTCAAAAAACCACTGCTGGTTTTGAGCCTTTCCATGCGGTGAGTCCAGATTTTCATTAGCCTTTCCATTCGGTGAATCCAGGGTTTCATTCTGACGCAAGGGTCATTCACCGAGGAGTATCTACTGCGAGACGCTGTGACGGTGATCGCGGAAGTTGATCGTGAGCTCACGTACTATATATTAACGGGGCTCTATTGTGCGAAGGTCGATTGATACACGATCAACGTGAGCCAATCTTGATAGTGCTCTTGGGAGCTCGGCTGCCTTTTCATTTGCATTTCTGTTCCTGTATTGGCAGTTGTTAATTAGGTGCCATCCACTAGAAGACAAAGTGACAGATTTACATGTTCTTTCTATTTAAAATTTAAAAAGGAATGCCAGTAACTTGTACGTATGTCCGATTTAAATTTATCAATAAATATTGCACCTTCTGGGTGTTGTCTTGCTGTAATCTACCTTCTATTTAACCACCTGAGCTGGCAGTGTCGTTCAGTGTGTTTCACTAGGCGCGAGGGGCTGGGTACTTAACTGAGTATTGGACACAGATTTGATAAATCCATTTATGCGTTAAATTGTGGGAAAGTGGTATACTGATATTTTCCTTTATATTATATGTAATCCACTGAGGTGATAAAAGTCATGAGATGCACTTATACAGATGGCGGTAGTAAAGCATACACAAGGTATAAAAGCGCAATGCACTGAAGGATCTGTCATCTGTTCTCAGGTGATTCACGTGAAATGGTTTCTGACAGGATTATGGCCGTACTACGGTAATTAACAGACTTTGAAATCGCATTGGTAGTTGGAGCTAGATGCATGGGACTTCCATTTCGGAATTTGTTACGGAATTCAATATTCCGAGATTCACTGTGTCCAGAGTGCTCAGAGAATACCAAATTTCAGACCTATGACAACGCAGTAGCCGACGGTATTCGCTTAACGACCGAGAGCAGCGGTGTCTGCGTAGAGTTTTCAATGCTGACATGGCGGCTATGGTGGCAGACGACCGACGAGAGTGCCTTTGCTAACAGCACATCACCTGTAGCACCTATACTGGGCACGTGACTATATCGGTTGGGACCTTAGATACTGGAAAACCGTGGCTTTTGTCAGATGAGTCCCGATTTCAGTTAATAAGAGCTGCTGGTAGCGTACAACTGGTGTGGAGACTCCACGAAGCGATGGACCGAAGTTGTCAACAAGTCATTGTGCAAGTTGGTTGTGGCTCTGCAACGGTGTGGGCTGTGTTTACATGGAATGGATTCAGTCCTCTGGTCCAACGTTCAGTTGACTGGAAATTATTGTCTTAGATTACTTGGAGACCATCTGCAGCCATTCATCGACTTCATGTTACCAAACAAAGATGGAATTTTTATAGATGACAATGCGTCCTGCCACTGTGCCATAATTGTTCGCGACTGATTTTAAGAACATTTGGGACAGTTTGAGCGAATAGTTTGGCCACCCAGGTGACCCGACTTGAAACCCACCGAACTTTAAGCAAGTGGAAATAATACCAACGTCCTTCACTGAAATTAATGGAATTAAAAAATTCTGAAAAACGTCTCATGTGATGTTAATGGAATTTCGGACAGAATTCTGAAAATTTGTTCCAACTTAATAAGTAATGTCCTTAGTGATATACAGGTATGCAATACATCACTGGAACAGAGAATTATTCCAGACAGGTTAAAATAAGCATTCGTTAAAACTCTTCATAAGAAAGGTAGGAAGATCGACTTCAACAATTATCGTCCAGTGTTCTTAATTAATTTTTTTCTCAAAATATCCGAAAATTTGTCTCACACTTAAATGAATACAGTTTAGTCAGAATATCACAGTTTGGATTTCAGGAAGTTTGCTCAACTGAGACATTCACTCATCAAAGACTACAACCCTTAAATAATAATATATCGCAAGTTCGTATTTTCTGTGATATCGCCAAGCTGTCTGACTGTGCACATCATGTTACTCTGGTAGAAAAACTCAGGCTTTATGGAACTGATGGCTTTACACTCATCTGGTTTGAATTACACTTAAACAGAATGAAAAGTATTGTGCTGAGTAATTCAATCAATATCGCAAGAGTAGAAAATTTTACTGACTAGGGAGAAATCGCTGAGTCCCACAGGGTTCAATTTTGGGTCCACTCCTTTTTCTTATATATATGGATGATCTTCGTCTTAACATTCAACAAGCAGAATTACTTTTTGCAGACGATACTAGTTTTGTAATAAATATCATTAGGGAGAAAGCAATAAGAGAAGTGTTAAATGATATTTTACAAAGATTCAGAAAGTGGTTATCAGAAAATGGACTCTCCCCAAATTTTGAGAAAACATACCATATTCAGTTCTGTACAACAACTGATTTAGCACATGAACGGAGTCAGTAAGCAGGGTAGAAAGTTCCAAATTTTTGGGTGTCAATATTGATGAAAACTGAACTGGAAGAAGCATACTAATGACTTCTCAAACAATTACGTTCAGCAACTTTTGTTCTTCGTATAATTGCTAATCTAGGAAATAAACGAATAAACCTCAAGACATAGTTTGCATATTTACACTCAATAATATCTTATGGAATAATTTTCTGGGTAGCTCTTTACTTGGGAAGAAAGTATTGATTGCACAATAGCGAGCAGTAGGAATAATATGTAGTGTTCACTCATGGACGTCATATAGGTACCTCTTCAAGGAGCTAAGCATTTTAACTGCGCCGTCAAAATACATGTATCCGCTAATGAAATTTGTAATAAATAATCCATCACAATTTGAGAAGAGCAGTGATATCCATATCTACAACAATAGAGGGAAAAATGGCCTCCCCCCCCCCCACACCCCATTGTCAAAGCTCTCAGTGCCTGAGAAAGGAGTTCAATATGCAGCAACAAAAATGTTTGACCATGTGCCCATTGACATAAAATATCTGACAGATAGAGAAGCAAGTTTTAACTCTAATTTAAAATTATTTCGCCTGGACAACTTCTTCTATTCCGTTCACGAATTTATACTTAAAAACTTGTAGCCACTAAAGAAATCATAAAAGTATAGTTGCATGAGTACGTGTAAAACAATAATGTTTTTATTAATGTTTACACTAATCATGTATACATATCCTGTAAACTAACTCGTAACACGTAATTTCCATACAATAATCGTTCAAATGATTTATGTAACTTATAACTAAATAAGTAACTAGTTTTTAAATAATTTTGTTGCTGTTACCTTATTGGCGCCTTTAAACTTTCTTAATGTTTCATATTATAAATTAATTGTTGGCGTTTCCAGACAATGTAACAACAATACTATATGTGCTCGACTAAACAATTATATGTGCTCATGTATCAACGTATGCCTTATGTGAATTCTTTGTGTTAAATAAACCTGCGAAAACTTTTTTTGCTGAGAGTCGACTCATTCTCTTTTCACTGATGGACTCCACGTCCTTCAACCACTTCAACAATTGCTTCAAGGTTTTACAATCGCTCAAATTACAGGTCGGTAATACTGATACCTGCCTGCTGTGGCCGACGCTGACTCGTAGACAGATTATTCAGGTCATCTTAGAAAGTAAATGCGTTGTGTTGTAAACTTGTAAACTTATCTATAGAACAAAATTTCACGACAAACAGAAGAAAAATAATACACAGTTTTCTGGAAAGCCTGACCTATGCTGTGCTTAGTAATGGGAGCTGGAAAACCAACTCTGCAAGATTTGGTGGGAAAGGGTGAGCACTTTAGCTTAGATGAGTAGGTTAAACATTAAAACAGACACGAAAAAATTAACAGAAATTCGCTGAAACACGACAGAAAACCCTACTGTGAAGGTGAACTGGCAAAACTAACACGACTGCAAAAGCAGCAATGAGTGAGCTACATTTTCACTAACTTTAATTAAAAAAAAATTTTGACCATCCTCTAGGTTAGCGGCGTACGTTGGTTGGTGCGAAGGTACGCAGCTGAGCCGAAGCGTTATGACGATATGATTAATAACATGTTGCTTCATCGAGAACGCAATATAGTAGTGATTCGATGTGCCTTAGATTAGACACGTCCATGGTTTCCAGAAGTATGTCGCATGAGATTATGTACAAGTTCATGCAATTCCTGTAGATTACAGACTTGTAGGAACGCAAGTGGCACTCGATAGCGTCGCAGGTGTGTTCCGTCGGGCTTACATCAGGCGGATTTTGTGGTCAAGACGTTAACTGAAGTACACTGTCAGGTTCCTCAGCCATTCGCCTGGATGATGGCGTATACGGACACGACCAAACATTACAAAGAGCATTATAGCTAATAATCTTTACCTTTGTGAAGCCATGAGTAAACCTTACACCATTTGTCATTGAAACTAGTTTCCAATTCCACTTTTTCCTTTTTTTGGCACTAGTACTTTATTAGTTTCGTTGACGGCGAAGCCAATTATAAAAAGGCTTCAACAATAACAAACTGTTTCGATCGATATTTCCGACTAGCTACTGAGTTCGATGTAAGTTACCCGACTGCAAGTCCTGTCCCCAGATTCATCGCCACCGTGCGGGGTGAACAAGGAACAGCTGCTTCTGCAAGCGGAGATCAGAGATAAAAAATCGATTAAGTGATATTCGCGATCGAAACTTAAATCTTCATATGTTTTGATATTTGCAATAAAGATCGTAACTGCAACAATTACGTATACTTATCACAAGGAAAGGAAAACTAGAAATAGCATGAAAAGTGCAATACACAGTAACATAAGAGACAACAATGGCTGCGTCACACAGTACTGTCAGCTATGTGCGTAACGTTGGCTGCAGCCAAAATCAAATCACTGTCGACAGAAGCCTGTCAGCTTCTTCCGATCGAGGACATTTTTGTCCTAAATTGGCATTTGATTATCGTCATACAGCGATTCAGGTCTATGGGGCTGATCGGCAACTCAAAGTTGAGACTCTGCTCGATTGGCCTTTAGGACTAAGAGCTGTATTTTGAACTTCAGTTACCTTTACAAGAGTGCCTCGTAACTCGTACAATGAACACACTATATTGTGTGAAATATTTCCGTTCCGGTTAATCGGCATTTTTATGTGCCCCGGCAAGGTTTAATCGGGAGTCGGGTTTTCAACAGAAAAATCGGGAAAACCCCGCCCAAATCGGGGTATCTGGCAACCTTGTGTAGCATATCTGTCAAAAACCACTGATGTGGAATGGTGCGCCGAGTTCCCTGCTGGTCGCGTTAACGCCCGTCTCCATATCGCAAGAATCGTAACGCGGAAGCAATGCCAAGTTAACTGGGAGACACTCGAGCATCAAGCCTATCGTGTCGATATCTGCCCAAGAGTTTATCATGACTTCGGTCCTTAAAAAAAGGCCTTGAACGTTGACGTTTCCGGTAGCACGGGAATGTGCAGCATGCAGTTATGGACTTCTTCTTCACGCGGCTTTCGAACGGAAACTTTTTGATCGAACCTTATATTTACGGCTTTGTTTAAGACCGAAAATGCGCATCGCCTAACTCGCTGTCGGTCACTGAAGCAGAAAAAGATCTCTGATTTCTTGCAAAATAAAATTGAAGTTATCTTGAGTATTTTAGGAAGTTTGTAGGTGACTTTAGTCTGAAATGCAAAAATAAATAATAGTTAATGAAACTGATAAAAAGGAAGAAATTCTTTTTAATTTCTAGTTTTACTTTCTGTTTCTCTTTGTATACAAATACAAATGTTATTGAAACTACAGTACAATTACTTTCACGTTATTTTTGTGAAGGGTATCCTTACTTCGAGTTTCTCTTGATGCCACTTCAAGCAGTCAAAGTTCGGTAAAATTGAATTCTTTCTTATTTAAATGTTTTTATTCTGTCGTAAGTTATGGATAAAGTGCTTGTTAGGATTCCGTATCTCAGTGAGTAAAAATCCCCTTGTTGTCTGTCTCCCTGTCTGTCTGTCCGACTGTGAACAACCAGGAAGGGGTAGACATATCGTGTTGAAATTTATGTCATATACTAAGATCTACCATCCCTTGGCAATGTAAGGAATTTAAGTTTCTAAGTCAATGTAACCAAAATATACGGCCATGTTGTTGTTGTTGTTGTTGTGGTCTTCAGTCCTGAGACTGGTTTGATGCAGCTCTCCATGCTACTCTATCCTGTGCAAGCTGCTTAATCTCCCAGTACCTACTGCAGCCTGCATCCTTCTCAATATGTCACATATTTTGATGCACTACTGGCCATTAAAATTACTGCACCACGAAGTTGACGTGCTACAGACGCGAAATTTAACCGACAGGAAGAAGATGCTGTGATATGCAAACGATTAGCTTTTCAGAGCATTCACACAAGGTCGGCGCCGGTGCCGACACCTACAACGTGCTGACACGAGGAAAGTTTCCAACCGATTTCTCATACACAAACAGCGGTTGACTGGCGTTGCCTGGTGAAACGTTGTTGTGATGCCTCGTGTAAGGAGCAGAAATGCGTACCATCACGTTTCCGACTTTGATAAAGGTCGGACTGTAGCCTATCACGATTGCGGTTTGTCGTATCGCGACATTGCTGCTCGCGTTGGTCGAGATCCAGTGACTGTTAGCAGAATATGGAATCGGTGGGTTCAAGAGGGTAATACGGAACGCCTTGCTGGATCCCAACGGCCTCGTATCACTAGCAGTCGAGATGGCAGGCATGTTATCCGCATGGCTGTAACGGATCGTGCAGCCACGTCTCGATCCCTGAGTCAAAATATGGGGACGTTTGCAAGACAACATCCATCTGCACGAACAGTTCGACGACGTTTGCAGCAGCATTGACTATCAGCTCGGATACCACGGCTGCGGTTACCCTTGACGCTGCATCACAGACAGGAGCGCCTGCGATGGTGTACTCGACGACGAACCTGGGTGCACGAATGGCAAAACATCATTTTTTCGGATGAATCCAGGTTCTGTTTACAGCATCACGATGGTCGCATCCGTGTTTGGCGACATCGCGGTGAACGCACATTGAAAGCGTGTATTCGTCATCGCCATACTGGCGTATCACCTGGCGTGATGGTATGGGGTGCCATTGGTTACACGTCTCGGTCTCCTCTTGTTCGCATTGGCGGCACTTTGAACAGTGGACGTTACATGTCAGATGTGTTACGACCCGTGGCTCTAGCCTTCATTCGATCCCTGCGAAACCCTACATTTCAACAGGACAACGCACGACCGCATGTTGCAGGTTCTGTACGGGCCTTTCTGGATACAGAAAATGTTCGACTACTGCCCTGCCCAGCACATTCTTCAGATCTCTGACCAACCGAAAACGTCTGGTCAATGGTGGCCGAGCAACTGGCTCTTCACAATACGCCTGTCACTACTCTTTATGAACTGTGGTATCGTGTTGAAGCTGCATGGGCAGCTGTACCTGTACACGCCATCCGAGCTCTGTTTGACTCAGTGCCCAGGCGTATCAAGGCCGTTATTACGGCCAGAGGTTGTTGTTCTGTGTACTGATTTCTCAGGATCTATGCACCCAAATTGCGTGAAAATGTAATCACATGTCAGTTCTAGTATAATATATTTGTCCAATGAATACCCGTTTATCATCTTCATTTCTTCTTGGTGTAGCAATTTCAATGGCCAGTAGTGTACTTCCAAACTCACTCACCAAAACCTATAGAGTACTTCTCGTTGTCCTAGAATCCTGAAGTTTGGCAGGAAGCTAGTGAAGGAAAATCCGAAAAGTGGTAATTTTTAACTATGCCATGAAAAAAAAATTGTTATCTGTTGTCTGACTGTCGTCTGTCGGTCTGCTAAGGTGTCTTTTTCTCTGGAACGGGGAGACGTACCAAGTTTCTAATTTACATCAAATACTAAGGTGTATGGTCCCTTAGGGGTGTAATAACAAGTATGCCAAGTAAATGAAACCAAAAGATACGGCTCTTTACGCAAACTCACTATAGGGTATTTCCCTTTGACCTAAATCATGAAATTTGGCAAGAAATATGATTTGAGAGTGCAAGTAAAGGAAAAAATCAGAAAGTTCTTAATCTGTAATTATATCACACAAAAAATTTTGTTTTGTAATTTTTTATAAAAACTAAACTACGCCGAAGACGCCCCGAAGTCCCAACGGTACCGACCGGCCGCCGTCTCATCCTCAGCCCACAGGAGTCACTGGATGCGGATATGGAGGGGCATGTGGTCAACATACCGCTCTCACGGCCGTATATCAGTTTACCAGACCGGAGCCCCTACTCCTCAATGCTCCCCAACAGCGCTCGGCAGTCTGGATGGTCACCCATCCAAGTGTTAACCTAGCACGGAAGCGCTGAAATTCTGTGATCTGACGGGAACCGCTGTTACCACTGCGGCTGGGCCTGTGGCTATAATATGTTATACGACATCAAAATTGAAATTAAAACATTCTCGAATGTCATGGAATTTCCAGGATCGATATCCTGCAACTATGAGTGTCGATGACAGGCAAAAATAGTCGATATAATCGATTCTTGGAATGTGTGAATTGTCTATGTACATAGTTAAGTTTGTACGGAGTCCTCAGAGCTCGAGTCCTCCTCACACCTGGTGAAATTTTTTCTACTTCTCACCCTACTTTTGTCAACCTTTAGCAACAGACTGGCTATATCACTCAGAGATAACTCGCTGTGTATCAAGTTCTGTTCGATAACTTTATTTGTTAATTTGTTTCATCATCTGCTTACGTAATAAACTTTCCCAGAAGTACTCGTATTAAATTATTCCTTGGCTCAAATGGCTCTGAGCACTATGGGACTTAACATCTGAGGTCATCAGTCCCCTAGAACTGAGAACTACTTAAACCTAACTAACCTAAGGACATCACACACATCCATGCCCGAGGCAGGATTCGAACCTGCGACCGTTGAAGTCGCGCGGTTCCGAACTGTAGCGCCTAGAACCGCTCGGCCACCGCGGCCGGCAAAATTATTCCTTCTGCAGTTCTCCATTAAATAAATACTATGGTTTCCTGATGTATTTTAAACAGAAAAGCAAATATATATTAAGTTTACGTTTTTAAGTTATTTTCCTATGCAAATGGGCGACATGTCCGTGATAGATAAGAAGAAATCGGGGAGAGGGGTGCTCAGGTGGTTGATGAAAATGCAGTCCATTATTTTGGGGGCGTAGGTCTGACATTAATTGTTGAATTTTTAATGTTGCTAAATGGTAATATGTCACAGGTACGAGATTTTCTGTAGTCAGAATATTGTTCAGGACAGCAGTTACAAATCGTATTTCCTCAGCCGTTGTCAGAGCAGTTAAGGAACTGGACTCACATTCAGGTGCAGCCGGGTTCGAATCTCTATCTCGTCACCCACTTTTAGGTTTACTATGATTTTGTATAAAGTTTAAGATAATCCCGAAAGCCTTACATTTAATTTCCGTCCACATATTTATACAGTCCGAGCTTGTACTCTAATGATCTTGCCATTTGTTAATCCTGCCTTGACATCAAATATGTGGGGTCTAGCCGGCCGGTGTGGACGTGCGGTTCTAAGCGCTTCAGTTTGGAACCGCGTGACCGCTACGGTCGCAGGTTCGAATCCTGCCTCGGGCATGGATGTGTGTGACGTCCTTAGGTTAATTAGGTTTAAGTAGTTCTAAGTTCTAGGGGACTGATGACCTCAGTAGTTAAGTCCCATAGTGCTCAGAGCCATGTGGGGTCTAGAAAGCCTGCCTTCTCGGATCGCTAGACAACAATTCAAACAAATCATGTTAATGAGTTTTATTACGGAAAATAAATGACAGTACTTAACTTTGAGAAGTAAATAGGTTTGTCGCTGACAAAGGGCGACATGCAATGGTTCAAATGGCTCTGAGCACTATGGGACTCAACATCTATGGTCATCAGTACCCTAGAACTTAGAACTACTTAAACCTAACTAACCTAAGGACATCACACAACACCCAGTCATTACGAGGCAGAGAAAATCCCTGACCCCGCCGTGAATCGAACCCGGGAACCCGGGCGCGGGAAGCGAGAACGCTACCGCACGACCACGAGCTGCGGACAACATGCAATATAATCAATGTCCTTCAGTATAACGATTCCAATACAAGCGAAGTAATACAGTGGATGCTTCTACTAATGTCGCTGGTCTTGACGCTTCAGTAGAACTGGCCGCGACCAGTCGGGAGCGGCGCTCGTGTTATCTTCGCCTGGAGGTCGCTGCTGTTGCGCTGTCGTCCTAGAAAGGGGCCGGTGAGCGTGCAGTTGGCTGACGTCTTGTTCACAGCCCTCTCTGCTCGATCGCTCCGACTGGCGTGCTGGCGCTTGTCTTTACGCCGTAACACCATTGAAGGAACGTTAAACCTTATTGTTCCTTTATTCAGCTACTGGGTTCAGGAGTAAAGAGTTTTTAAACCGGCAGGGCGTAAGTGTTGTTGAATGGTATTGTTATTTTCAATAAATAGATGGACGCTCAACTTACGTTCGGAGCAGTATATCTGCTGGACCTGACTGAATTTGTTTATGTTTACTTGCTTTACTTTTTATTGCTTTACCTCTGTGTCAGTTCCATAAGGTTATGGAAGAAGTCACTACGTTATGGAAGAAAAGGATGAAAAATGTAAACGTTTGAACTACGAAGATTTAGAATGAAAATGATAACCAATAATTAAATAACCTTGCTTTTAGAGATGATCTTACATTACAACAGCCCATAGACAGATTGAACTCGTAAAAGAAATCGCAGAAAAAATAAAAATGTTCAAATGTGTGTGAAATCTTATGGGACTTAAATGCTAAGGTCATCAGTCCCTAAGCTTACACACTACTTAACCTAAATTATCCTAAGGACAAACACACAGCCGGCCGCGGTGGCCATGCGGTTCTGGCGCTGCAGTCCGGAACCGCGGGGCTGCTACGGTCGCAGGTTCGAATCCTGCCTCGGGCATGGTTGTATGTGACGTCCTTAGGTTAGTTAGGTTTAAGTAGTTCTAAGTTCTAGCGGACTTATGACCTAAGATGTTGAGTCCCATAGTGCTCAGAACCATTTGATTTGAACAAACACACACACCCATGCCCGAGGGAGGACTCGAACCTCCGCCGGGACCAGTCGCACAGTGCATGACTGCAGCGCCTCAGACCGCTCGGCTAAACCCGCGCGGCAGAAAAAATAAGTCGGTACATTTCATTCGAAATAAGTTTCAACAAGAAATCATGAAGGTACATAGAAACATATCGACCGAAATCAGATCAGTTCAACGCTTTAGCTACTCCGATGCGATAATTAAGGAATATCGGATTGGGAAGGACGCTAATGACGTTAGGTGGTGGAAAAAAAAGGTAGTATGGAACTGATGGCCAGCAGTCCCCACCTGGGGAAGTTCGGCCGCCGAGTCTTTTCAGTTGACGCCACATTGAGCAACTTGCGTGTCGATGTTGATGAAATGACGATGAGGACAACACCTAGTCGCTGAAAGGAGGAAACCCCGACCTCTCCGGGAATCGAACTCGGGTCCGCTGCATGGCAGTCAGACGTCTGACCACCCAAAATTCTGCAACGGGAAGTGCATCTCAAAATGTACCGAACTAAAACACAATTCCATCATTAAACCATAATGTCTCCTTGCACCAGCGATACTAATTTTGGCCAAGAATGCTGATGTCGAAAGCAATCGAAAATAGTACGAAAATCTCTAAGAAAGATCCTTGAGCCCAAATGCATTAGCAGTCAGTTCAGACTACCTGCAAGAAGCAGTCAAGAGATCAAATGATGCACAAAAATTTATAGGGACATTAGAAAATGCAGATTAAAATTTTTTGGCCATATTAAGAGTACGACCCAGATAGATTAATAAGATAACTAGCCGACATTAAAATAGGGGTACAGCGAAAACAGACCTTGAAATGATTTAGCAGGATAAAAGAAATGTAAAATTTTCAGCAATTAATCAATAAGATACCAAGAGTACAAGACAATTTTTCAGTCTTATTTTCAACAATGGCAAGTTTACTAGGAGGAGAAACTGAAGAATAATGGAGAAACTTGATCTGAAGCAAGGAAATACGACCACTGTAATGCAATGAAAGAAATATGGTTATAGAGGAAAGACAACCAATGTTTCTAACGACTTTGAGCAGATCTAAATATGGTCATTCGCATAAAAAATAATGATGCTTATTCAGCACAAGATTTACTTCATTTAACAAATGTTAGTCGTGGAGGTGGATAAAGGAAGGCGTCGGCTATCGCGAACTGATATGAAACACCCGGCTGTTCGCATGAGAAAGTGTGGGGAAACCATGGAAACCTAAATTAGGCTAACTGGATCAAGTATACAATCCTGAATCAAGCAGCCCCAAGGCAAGTATGAATCCACCAACAAAATTTCGGGATTTCTTAAGGGATATATTCTGATTTGATGAATGAGATTGCTTTTATGAAACAGATACAGATTCTGATGCACACGATTGGAAGACAGTTAATGTACACAAGTTTGATTGAGACAACTTTTTGACATCAGAAAGGCCGTCTGCTCACATGAACAAGAACCGGATCCACTATAAGTGAAGGGTTATCGGGTGTGGAATGCGAGACAGTGGCAAGTAGGAAAACAAAATGAATTGTTGTATTTCCAGAGGAAAAATTCGGAGAAAGCTCGTATGTTGGTAGAGTGTGGGTGAACCGTCGTATGCAGAGTGGCAGGGAAAAAGCCGCTAAGCCGCGACTGTTGTCGAGTTCTTAGTAAAGGTAATGTTCTCGAGAGAACAAAGGCTGAAGCACTTTCTCTGGCGCGCGAGCTTGTCGGTCGGTCTACTCCTTGCGAAACCTGTAGAGTGACTTATGGAAGCGGAGCAACGCTGTGTGGGATCGCTTGTGTTTCCAGGACCGCTACGTCACACCACTGTACTTTGGTGAGACTGGCAGGTAGGAGGAATACTCTATGCGGTTTCTGGATTAAAAAAAAAAAAAAAAAAAGAATTTGTTTACAGCTTCATGCTTTGTATGCTCAGGCAACCTTACGCTGCGTGTGCGTCCGTGTGTGTGAGTGAGGTGAGGGAAGAGGAGATGGGGGAGGGGGTGGGGGGAGGAGAGAGAAACCTGGCACGGAGAGTACTTCGGATACCACAATCATTTCCTTCATTTCCTGTTCCATTCGCGGACTGTGAGTGGAAAGTGTGAGTGTCAGTAAGCCACCTAGGAGCTCATATTTCTATAAGTTTTTCGTGGTGGTCATTTGATGCGATGTTCTCGTGCGTGGGAGGAAGTGATTTGTTGCCTGGCTCTTCTTGGAATGTATGCTCTGGGGATTTTAACTGTAAACCTTACAAAGATGCTCATCGCCTCTCCTACAAAGTCTGCCACTACACTTCGAGGAATCGTACAGGGTAGCGCAAAATAGCTGTTAGAAAGTATTTGTAATAATTACTAGCGATCTTGGCTAACTTGACTCCTCAAGAATAATATTATTCTCCTCGTAATGTCGTTGTGCAGCATCTCTCAAAATTTTATACCTCACTCATTGATGTCTCACTGGACATTTCAGAATGGAAGCACTACCATTGGAATAGTGTTTTCTGGTTGTAAAGACCTTTCACGAAAATTCTGTACGTATCGTCGCAGTGGAACGCGCGTTCAGCAGACGTTTGGCCCAAGAACAATACCATCCAGAATGACCATTTATAAAGGGGGAGGAGGGCGCTGGTATAGAAGTACAGTTAAATCGTAATAATGAAATTCGAGAATCCGCGAATACAGGTTATTTGTAATGTTTTCGCTGTTTTTAATGGGTCTGTGAGTTGTTTTGAAAAGACCGCATACCTACATGGTTCCAAGAAGGGCCGGTCAGGAAGACTAGCGTCAGTTTTAACCCTGGAGAATATGGAACGAGTGCGAATCTTATTCCGTGACGAGCTCAGCACCTCAACAAGACACGCAGCATAGCAACTTCGGATGTCACTATGGTCTCTCCAGAGGATAATGGAAGAGAAGCTTTAACTTTTCCATCACAAAATACAACTGTGCCAACCTTTGGGGAACAGGGGCTTGGAGCGGCGATACTCTTTTGGAATTGAGATTATTGAGGCGTCTGAAAATGGAGCACTCGATACTGATCACATGTGATGATTAGGCACACTTTCCTCCCCATGACTTTGTCAACATACAGAATTGGAGCCACTGGCCTGTGGAGAATACACATGCTCAAGCTGCTGCACCAGCTCCTCAACAAAAACTCACTGTTTGTTTCGCAATTAGTGCAACAAGACTCATTGGGTCCATTTTTATTGACAGACTTGTCACAGCAGACAAATACAGACTGTTACTGGTCAGGCATGGTCGGCACGCGTCGATGCCGTTTCTTCTTTGGCATTTTCTCACAATCGAGTGGCGTCTTATTGCTCCCTGAGTTACTACCACAACAAGTTGCTGACGTGCCTCCGTCAGTGGCAGTAGTGTAGTACTGCTGTACCACCTTCGGTGTGAGCACTATATTTCCATGTGGTGGTGTATGTGAAGCAGTCGGTCGGTTGCGACAGAGCAGCGACCAAGTCTCCGCGGCGCACGACCAGGACGGGCCACTGGCGGCGTGCATGCGCGATCGGATTTGTCAGGGACAAGCTGTGAGAGCTGCAAAGTTCGTCGCTCACCGAACCTGGATGCTGCAGGTGAGTAATCAGTTATGAAACCTCTTGCCGGTTGCTGCTTCCTGGGTAGTTCCTACAAGCAGCAACGTATGGTGTGCTGTCTTGGTTCAAATGGCTCTGGGCACTATGGGAATTAACATCTGTGGTCATCAGTCCCCTAGAACTTAGAACTACTTAAACCTAACTAACCTAAGGACATCACACACATCCATGCCCGAGGCAGGATTCGAACCTGCGACCGTAGCGGTCACGCGGTTCCAGACTGAAGCGCCTAGAATCGCACGGCCACACCGGCCGGCGGTTTGCTGGAGTTGGCAAAATTATACAGTCGTCTTCCTGTATGGTGTTTAACTATTGAATTGATTGTAACTTATTAGTAAAGTGCACCGGCGGTATCTTCTGCCTTGTGGCCGTTAACGTTCCTCTTACCTGCCCTGGTCGTTAGCGTAGTTTTTCGGCAATGTGTTTTCCTCGCCGTGTTGATGCTGTCCGGCACTACGTGTAGTTCGACAGCCTTGGTGTTGTTCATTTTTTTGAGTGGTTATTGTGCCTTGACTGCATTTAGACGCCAATTGTCAAGACGTAGTGCTGCTGGTACCTTGGTCCTCGCTGATATTGTCGGTTTTCGTGCCGTTGGTCAGGTGGAAGGGAATTAATTAGGTTGTTCGTTGGTTCTTCAGCCATCCCTAGGTCTTGTTGCCATCGGATTATTTAGTATTACGCTTGGCTGCCTGTCTCACCTAAAATTCTATTAGACTTTTCTCCCCAGGCCGACCCTTGGAACACTTCTGAGCACGATTGTTCTATTCTTTTGGATTGTGATTTTCTTTTAGTCTCAAGTACTGTGAGAGGCCTTCAGCTATGTATTAATTTAGTTTGTTTTAATGTGCAGTAGACGGCCTTCAGTGCCCGCATCTCGGGGTCGTGCGGTAGCGTTCTCGCTTCCCACGCCCGGGTTCCCGGGTTCGATTCCCGGCGGGATCAGGGATTTTCTCTGCCTCGTGATGGCTGGGTGTTGTGTGCTGTCCTTAGGTTAGTTAGGTTTAAGTAGTTCTAAGTTCTAGGGGACTTATGACCACAGCAGTTGAGTCCCATAGTGCTCAGAGCCATTTGAACCATTTGAACGGCCTTCAGCCGAACCTTATGTGAAATATTTTAAGATAAGGCCTTCAGCTGTCTTAAATTAAAATTTGAAAAATCATTTGAAAGTTTTCCTCTCTATCTCAATTTTGTTATCCAGGGCTTAAGCCTTGAGTTGTTCAATGATCAGTATGTGGCCTTCAGCCGAACCTTAAGTGAAATATTTTAAGATAAGGCCTTCAGCCATCTCAAATTAAAATTTGAAAGGTCATTTGTTTAAATCCTTTTAAAATTTTCTTACTGAAATTCGTGTTATCCAGGCCTTAAGCCCTCAGTTCTTCTATTTTGTAACTAAGGCCTTCAGCCATGTGTATTCCGTAAGGCAATTTTAATAACTTGTGTTCTGCCCTTTAGCCGTATTGTTTCTGAATTCTTATAAGGGCATGTGTGATTAAGTGTTTTAGCAAAATATAGTTTGTATGTTTGTGCAACTAACAGCAACTGATTTGGGCCACTTTCCACAACTTGATCCGCTCTGTCCTGCGAAACCAGATTTCAACTGGAACATTAATTTGTATCGGTTGCACGATGCGGCCGAATGCTCTGAAACTGCTGGTTCATGCTGAGCGGAATACGTCCAAACACTACAGCGGACATCTTCAATTTCTTTCAGAGGCTGTTCGGAGATCAGACCGTTACCCTGGAGACGTTAGCATTCACTGGAGATGGTACGGAATGGCCCCCTTGTAATCCCGATCTCAGCCCGTGTGATTATTTCTAATAGGGTCTATAGTAATTCATATGCAAGCTTCCAGGATGTTGGTACTGCAATTTCCATAGAGATGCATGAAGTATAAAATAATATTCTTCAGAAAATCGTCTCGGATTCAGTTCACGGCTTTACAGACTCGTTGCTGTAGAAGGAAAGCACTCTGCAAACCGTTTGCGTTAATTTTCCAGTTCTCTGCTATAGCGCAAATATGATAACAAGCATCTATCACGCTATGTCATTTTGTAGAAGACAAAAACTTTCTGATACTTACTTTGCGCCACCCTGTAATTCCAAAACTAACCCGTGACAATAAGCGCTACTCTTCCACCGTTCTTTTCTGTCAGTTCTACGTGCCAAAGAAAAAGACCGAAGAGCAAGACGCGAGAATCGATCGAATGATGGTTCTATACCCTACCTCTTTCGTGGATGAATTACAGATTCTAAGAGTTTTTCCAGTGAATCTCAATCTGCCACCTACCTTTGGTACAACTTCACTTCCTGACGAAAAATGTCAAGCATCCGTAAGGAAGGAAGAAATGAAATGAAATTTTACGGGTTGAGAGGATATGTGACGTTATTCAGTGATTACAAACCCGAGTCAAATTTACGAAGAACTTTGCAGTGTGAGGGCACTTACAATGGAACCCCTCTGGTCTGGATGCATGACGGCTGGGAAGGGTGTCATGAAGCCGTCGTACCCTCCCCTGATGCAGGCTGCCTGGCAAATGTTAGAACTCATGCTTGACATTATGGGTACTGCGACTGGGACAGATTTCTCTTCCGAGCTGGTCCCACACCTGTCCTGTCGAGAACAGATCTAGGGATGTTGTGAGACACAGGAGTGTCTCATTAGCACGCAGACGGGTCATGGAGACAAATGCCATGTGTGGACGAGCGTTGTACGAGGTGCATTCAAGTTCTAAGGCCTACGATTTTTTTTTCTAAGTAACTACTCACCCGATATCGATGAAACTGGCGCTACTTTTCGACGTAATCACCCTGCAGACGTACACATTTTTCACAACGCTGACGTCATGATTCCATGGCAGCGGCGAAGGCTTCTTTAGGAGTCTGTTTTGACCACTGGAAAATCGCTGAGGCAATAGCAGCACGGCTGGTGAATGTGCGGCCACGGAGAGTGTCTTTCATTGTTGGAAAAAGCCAAAAGTTACTAGGAGCCAGGTCAGGTGAGTAGGGAGCATGAGGAATCACTTCAAAGTTGTTATCACGAAGAAACTGTTGCGTAACGTTAGCTCGATGTGCGGGTGCGTTGTCTTGGTGAAACAGCACACGCGCAGCTCTTCCCGGACGTTTTTGTTGCAGTGCAGGAAGGAATTTGTTCTTCAAAACATTTTCGTAGGATGCACCTGTTACCGTAGCGCCTTTTGGAACGCAATGGGTAAGGATTACGCGCTCGCTGTCCCAGAACATGGGCACCATCATTTTTTCAGCACTGGCGGTTACCCGAAATTTTTTTGGTGGCGGTGAATCTGTGTGCTTCCATTGAGCTGACTGGCGCTTTGTTTCTGGATTGAAAAATGGCATCCACGTCTCATCCATTGTCACAACCGATGAAAAGAAAGTCCCATTTAAGCTGTCGTTGCACGTCAACATTGCTCGGCAACATGCCACACGGGCAGCCGTGTGGTCATCCGTCAGCATTCGTGGCAACCACCTGGATGACAATTTTCGCATTTTCAGGTCGTCATGCAGGATTGTGTGCACAGAACCCACATAAATGCCTACTCTGGAGGCGATCTGTTCAACAGTCATTCGACGATCCCTCAAAACAATTCTCTCCACTTTCTCGATCGTGTCGTCAGACCGGCTTGTGCGAGCCCGAGGTTGTTTCGGTTTGTTGTCACACGATGTTCTGTCTTCATTAAATTGTCGCACCCACGAACGCACTTTCGACACATCCATAACTCCATCACGACATGTCTCCTTCAACTGTCGATGAATTTCAATTGGTTTCACATCACGCAAATTCAGAAAACGAATGATTGCACGATGTTCAAGTAAGGAAAACGTCGCCATTTTAAGTATTTAAAACAGTTCTCATTCTCGCCGCTGGTGGTAAAATTCCATCTGCCGTACGGTGCTGCCATCTCTGGGACGTATTGACAATGAACGCGGCCTCATTTTAAAACAATGCGCATGTCTCTATCTCTTTCCAGTCCGGAGAAAAATAATCGGAGGCCTTAGAACTTGAATGTACCTCGTACTCTTGAAAAATGGCACCACGGTACTGTTGCATGAGAAGTAACATTAGAGGATGTAGCGTGTTCGTAACGTTCCGTGTCGGAGATGTACCACTGTGCCGTCAGCGTTTCACGATTCACTACCAGCCGTTACCTGAAGTCATACCCGATGTTTCCCTAGACCATGACGCAATGAGTAAGAGACTGCTTCAAAACATTGGAAGAATGGAATCTGTCCCCAGGTCGCAGCCATACTCGCCGATGATGGTCATCCGGCGCAGCATGTGCGAAAAGCCTCGCTGAGCTTCCGAGAGTATCGATCAGATCATTTATACATGGTGTCTTTTCGAGTGGTACGACCATGTATCCTGCAAAAAGTACGGATAATTTCCAGCACGAAAATTCCCTCTTCCGTTTAATGTGTTTGGTCAGCTGTTGAGTCAATGATCAACGTCGCAGTTTCTTGTTCATAGTGTGCGACAGTTTCGTGGTTATTTTATTGAGAGCACTGGACATGATAGCTTGCGAGTACAGGTTTTTCAATGGCGGGGTGTTCTTACGGTGCGATCTCAGCTTCCTCTTTGTCGGCAGAAGACAGACAATCTCGTTAGGAGAGACAAACCTTCCCAGGAAGATGGGCAACTTCACGAAAGTGGGGCTGTGTTCAGCTTCGTTCTTCTGTGTCCTTGGCTCATGGAAGAGTACGCCGTGGTACCAAGCAGTAATTGAATAAGATATTTTTTCCTCATTTGCATGAACATCAAAGGCCGAAATACCACGATGCTGGCCGATCAGCAACAGGAAGACAGCTGCTTCCGCTTTCAAAAAATTTGGTTTATCCAGTCGCATGTGTCGCCCCACTACCATGCTTGGCGTGAAGAAGTCGACCATTCGAGAAGACACTGCTCCAGACTGGTACCAGCCTCGTGTTAGTCGAAGTGCGTTTTTTACTCCTACTCTGGGAAGATCCTGCTGTGTTCCTCACTTTTTTCGTGAAACAAGCAGTATTCTTGTGCGTCACATTGGCAACAGCATTTAGTCATCCCTTCGATGTACAGTTTTTTGAAAAGTAGGGAGCTGAGGGTGGAGAATGGAGATTCGTGGCATTTCGTATACTGGCGACTGTACCATTGGTCTCCCGCATGCCGTCTCGTACTGATGGGCGCACGCTTTGCTGGTTTTGGGGAAACGTAAATGTCGCACTGGCGGCCGTGTGATCCATATTCTGAGCAGCTCCCTGTTTTATTGGTCTTGGATGCATCTTGACTTGCCTATCTGATAATACTTCGTGATTTTGCCTCATTAACTTTGAATCTGTGAGCTGTTACAGATAAGAATATCCTGTTACAATTTCTCCATGCAGTGTTCCACATAATTTGTTACGTCCCCAGCAATTTGTGTCGGTTCAATCGTGAGTATACAGAACTTTGTTCTCTGTCAATTTCTTGAGAACTTTTGACTAACATTCACAGCAAATAAAAATCTGTTAGACTTGATTTAAATTTCAGGATTATTTTAACTATTCTCCAACTTTCCCACTAATAACAAATATAACCTGTTGTAGATCGAAGTTTGTTATCACTGAGGTAGTTTTATTGTAATGCATTTTGGCCAAACTCAGCGATCAGTTATTATTCAGAAAGGATAACGGCCATTGCACTCCACTCATGATGTGTGATTATAAGCACTCCGTCGTCAGGCCACGAGTGGCCTACCGGGACCATCCGACCGTCGTGTCATCCTCAGTGGAGGATGCGGATAGGAGGGGCGTGGGGTCAGCACACCGCTCTCCCGGTCGTTATGATGGTATTCTTGACCGAAGCCGCTACTATTCGGTCGAGTAGTTCCACAATTGGCATCACGAGGCTGAGTGCACCCCGAAAAATGGCAACAGCGCATGGCGGCCTGGATGGTCACCCATCCAAGTGCCGACCACGCCCGACAGCGTTTAACTTCGGTGATTTCACGGGAACCAATGTATCCTCTGCGGCAAGGCCGTTGCCTTTTGTGATTATAGATCTGTTTATCATCTAAGGATAACTGAGTCATTTTCCCATAGGTTTCCAAGTTCACTGTCTGTTGTTTCACGATAATTTGGCTAACGGTCTTGCAGTATTCAGACGTCACATCATAACGCAAGTCCAGGGCACACTGCACCCACAGCAAACAGACACTATACCTTCAGTAGGAATGACCTGGAGAAAGTGCCTTTAGCCGGTACAGGCATCCACGCGGAAAACTTCCTGTTTAAAATTGTTGAAATTCTTGAAAACATAGTCAGCGATCTTAAAATTTGTTAAAATTAAAATTTAAAATAGTCTTGATCGCAATTTTTTTTATTGGAGTGAGTAACCGGTTTCGACTCTTTCATAGAGTCATCTTCAGACTCCAGAGCAGTGGATGGACACTGCCAGACGAGGGTCGACGGGAATTGATTAATTAGTTAACATTTTAAATAATATCCAATGCAAGTTAACATTTACAGTTGAACATAAAGAACATAAAAGTATACATTTCTTGTTGTTGTGGTCTTCAGTCTGAAGACTGGTTTGATGCAGCTCTCCATACTACTCTATCCTGATGCAAGACTCTTCATCTCTGATTAACTATTGCAACCTACATCCTTCTGAGTCTGCTTACTGTACTCATATCTTGGTCTCCCTCAACGATTTATAGCCCTCACACTTCCCTACAATACTTGATTGATGTTTCAGAATGCGTCCTATCAACCGACCCCTTCCTTTAGTCAAGTTTTGCCACAAATTTCGTGTCTCCCTAATTCTATTCAGTGTCTTCTCATTAGTTACGTGATCTACTCATCTCATCTTCAGGATTATTCTGTAATACCACATTTCGAAAGCTTCTATTCTCTTTTTGTCTAAACTGTATATAGTCCATGTTTCACTTCCACACTTTGGATCCTTTATTGTATGATTATATGATAGGGGAACAAACACTTGTAGCAGATACTTCTGTAAAGTATCTGGGAGTATGCGTACGGAACGATTTGAAGTGGAATGATCATATAAAATTAATTGTTGGTAACGCGTGTGCCAGGTTGAGATTCATTGGGAGAGTCCTTAGAAAATGTAGTCCATCAATAAAGGAGGTGGCTTACAAAACACTCGTTGGACCTATACTTGAGTATTGCTCATCAGTGTGGGATCCGTACCAGGTCGGGTTGACAGAGGAGACAGATAAGATCCAAAGAAGAGCGGCGCATTTCGTCACAGAGTTATTTGGTAAGCGTGACAGCGTACGGAGATGTTTAGCAAACTCAAGTGCCCTCCGCCACACACCGTTGGGTGGCTTGCAGTGTATAAATGTAGATGTAGATCTAGATGTAGATTGCTGCACCCTAGACCACTACTTTCAGAAAAGACTTCCTAACACTTTTATCTATGAAACTTCCTGGCAGATTAAAACTGTGTGCCCGACCGAGACTCGAACTCGGGACCTTTGCCTTTCGCCAAGTTGGTAGAGCACTTGCCCGCGAAAGGCAAAGGTCCCGAGTTCGAGTCTCGGTCGGGCACACAGTTTTAATCTGCCAGGAAGTTTCATATCAGCGCACACTCCGCTGCAGAGTGAAAATCTCATTCTGGACTTATGTCTATATTCGTTGTTACCAAATTTCTCTTCTTCAGAAATGCTTTTCTTACCATTGACAGTCCACATTTTATATGCTCTTTGCTTCAGACATTATTAGTTATTTTGGTGCCCAAATAGCAAAAGTCATCTGTTACTGTAAGTGTCGTTTCCTAAGTTAATTTCCTTAGCATCATCTGATTTAATTCAACCTTATTCCATTATCACTATTTTGCTTTTGTTGATGTTCATCTTACATCCTCCTTTCATGACAATTTCCATCCCGTTCATGTGTTCTGCCAAATCCTCTGCTGTCTCTGACAGAATTAAAATATCACTGGAAAACCATGAAGTTTTTATTTCTTTTCCCTGAGCTTTAATTTCTACTCTAATTTTTTTTATTTCCTTTACTGCTTGTTCAATGTAAGCAATACTTAACAAGTAATACATTTCTTAGATCTTCCGATTTCAGAATATGAAGACAAACACCGCTTTGCAACATGCAGAAAATCAACATCATCTGATATGACAATTAATGCCGATTCTTGCTAGCCACACAACTATAAGGAGGCCTTCTTTCACGCGATGATTCGTATAGTTCTTAAGCTGCCACTGGAGGAAACTGACATTCAAAACGAAATTGATATACTAGGGCAAACAGCGAAAACCAACAGTTTTAAAACTGGAATCGTAGATCCATTATTTACAAATTTACCGAAAACGTATGTTAATACCGAACGTAATGAAAGGAAATATACAAGTATGGTCTATAGTAACAACATATCACACAAAATTAGTAGATTATTCAAGAACACAGATCTCACTGTGGCCTTCACTGTTGACGATATTTATAGAATAAAATAAAACATACAACAAACAAATTTAATAACAGATTTTGAAAATTTGGAGTTTTTAAACTAACACACAATACCTGACAACAATACATCGGAAAAGTTGGATATAACATCCACATCACATTTTGCAAACGCAGAGTAGGCACAGGTAGCAGTAAATCGTTATTTGGACAGAATAGCCACTCTTGTGGGTCAATTGAACATAAGCTCAAAGTATTATACAATGCCTCTGAAGGTCTGTTGCTAAATACACTAGAAGAAATTGAAATTTTCATACAGTACAAAAAAGATCGGTCGATATTACTCAATCAGTCAGTACTACTCACTCAGCAAATAGATTTTAAATAAAGATAATTTTCGATCTGTTTGATGACTTGCTACGAAAAAAAATTGCTTGCTCTTTTTGAAAATTAACTATATACTGCCAATAATATATTTCATGAAATATTATGTAGGCTTCTGTGTTAAGTTACTTCATACATATTTTATCATGAATGCAAAAGTGTTTTAAACATTATTTGCAATTACATTCAAAATAATGAATGCACAACATTCTGAACAAGTTTCTGGAGTGGCTGTATTGCGGTGAGGCTAGACTATGATCGCAAGGGTTTCCTGCTGTGCATGTAACAACATGCAGTATTAATTTATTCTTTTAAATATTGCTAGATATTGACAATCACGTATTTCACGAAACATTTTTTAGACTTGTACATTAGGCTGCTTCTTACATATTTAGTACCAAAACAAAAAACTTTTTAGCAGTTGTTTGTGATTGGATTCAAAACAATGATTATACAGCATTGTGTACGTGGCTGAATCGCTGGTTAGGCTGGGTATGATTGCATGGTATTTCAGCAATGCATGGCACTGAATTCCGTATTGGCGATCGCCGCTGAAGGACGACTTTTAGCAAACGCTTATGTAAAGACCATACTCGGCCGAACCGAAAGCTGTACGACAGCAGCACAGCATCTTTGATCGCTATCGAAAAGATGTACTCGACGCTGGTTAGTGGCGTCCGCAAAATTCCGCAGAATGCATTCCACCAAAGTGTTAATGAGTACCCTTGGTTGGACGATTACATCTTTTCACGTAATGTTATGTAAAATTTTAACTGTGTAACATGTAAACTGTTATTTCGTATTACGCTACTTCCTATACATTTTACCGCCAATGCAGAAAACTTTCACAAACACTTATTTATAATTAAACCCAAGACAATGATTACACAGCATTCTGTACTTAGTATTAGGGTGGCTATGCTTCTGGCGATATTGGATAATAGACACATGGGTTTTATGCACTAAATGACAGTGCGTAAAATTTTGGAGGTTGATGGTGAAGGACGACTTCGTTCAAGGGAGACATGAAGATTGGAATGCAGTTTGGCAGCAGCGTAGCATCACTGATCTTTAATGACAAGGCGTCCACATCGTTAGGTGACCAGAGGCGCCCTGCAGCCCATTCTTGGTGTACAGAAAGTCCCACAGAGGGCAGTCTAGTAACATGATACCACTGGCTCGACAATTACACTTTTTAACATTATGCTATGTAACATATAAATTATTAATTAGATATAAGGTACGACAATACCCAGCGTAGTATTAAGGTTCATATTCAAGCTGTATGACATGTATCGCATATGTTGCATCCTGTTTGCTAAAGATGACGTAGGGGACAGGCAAGGGCGGAATTCTACTGTTTAACATCATGACGCCGTCACATAGTCAGCAGTCGACATCAGTGGCTGGTGTCCACAGTTCCTCCTGCATGCCAGAATCTCCACGCGTTATCACTGGGTATAACATCATATAGTTTGTGTTTAACTTGATGTTTATTACATTAAATTTTATCCTCTAATCTGTTGCACTCTAAATTGTAGAGAATGGCCCGAAGATGGTCCACATCGGTTCGAAACCGGTCAGTCCGCAGCTCGTGGTCGTGTGGTAGCGTTCTCGCTTCCCGCGCCCGGGCTCGATTCCCGGCGGGGTCAGGGATTTTCTCTGCCTCGTGATGACTGCGTGTTGTGTGATGTTCCTAGGTTAGTTAGGTTTAAGTAGTTCTAACTCCTAGGTGACTGATGACCATAGATGTTAAGTCCCTTAGTGCGCAGAGCCATTTGAACCATTTTTTTGAAACCGGTCACTACTTATGAATAAAAGTGTTTTCATGCGATCAAGACTATTCTATGTAATATATTATTGTTCGTAAACGGTTGCTTTCATCGACTCCCCGACTTAGATGATATATTATGAAATGTATTCACAATCTGCCCGCCTTCGGAAGGACGACGGTTCAATCCCGCGTCCGGCCATCCTGATTTAGGTTTTCCGTGATTTCCCTAAATCACTCCAGGCAAATGCCGGGATGGTTCCTCTGAAAGGGCACGGCCGACTTCCTTCCCCATCCTTCCCTAATCCGATGAGACCGATGACCACGCTGTCTGGTCTCCTTCCCCAAACAACCAACCAACCACAATCTGCCAATACAGTACCACAACAGCTATACCATTAACTGCAAACGCACGAAAATTTATGCCGGACTGTGAGTCGAACCCTGTTCTCCCGCTTGTCGCGAGTGGTTGCCTTAACCACTTTGGCTATCAGAGTACGTTTCGAAGGACCGATCTAAATCCCCATACTTTCCAGTGTCGGCTTCATATAGTGCTCGCACAGATATGTGATTCCCACTGACGGAGGGACTTCTTTATTTTTTTCGTCACGTTGCCTTGGCTCTGTCATGAAATGCATTAGTACAGAGTCTGTCATTGAGAGTGTCTGTATAGTTCGATGCAATGTTCCTTCGGACAAGTATTTGATGATATACACTCCTGGAAATTGAAATAAGAACACCGTGAATTCATTGTCCCAGGAAGGGGAAACTTTATTGACACATTCCTGGGGTCAGATACATCACATGATCACACTGACAGAACCACAGGCACATAGACACAGGCAACAGAGCATGCACAATGTCGGCACTAGTACAGTGTATATCCACCTTTCGCAGCAATGCAGGCTGCTATTCTCCCATGGAGACGATCGTAGAGATGCTGGATGTAGTCCTGTGGAACGGCTTGCCATGCCATTTCCACCTGGCGCCTCAGTTGGACTAGCGTTCGTGCTGGACGTGCAGACCGCGTGAGACGACGCTTCATCCAGTCCCAAACATGCTCAATGGGGGACAGATCCGGAGATCTTGCTGGCCAGGGTAGTTGACTTACACCTTCTAGAGCACGTTGGGTGGCACGGGATACATGCGGACGTGCATTGTCCTGTTGGAACAGCAAGTTCCCTTGCCGGTCTAGGAATGGTAGAACGATGGGTTCGATGACGGTCTGGATGTACCGTGCACTATTCAGTGTCCCCTCGACGATCACCAGTGGTGTACGGCCAGTGTAGGAGATCGGTCCCCACACCATGATGCCGGGTGTTGGCCCTGTGTGCCTCGGTCGTATGCAGTCCTGATTGTGGCGCTCACCTGCACGGCGCCAAACACGCATACGGCCATCATTGGCACCAAGGCAGAAGCGACTCTCATCGCTGAAGACGACACGTCTCCATTCGTCCCTCCATTCACGCCTGTCGCGACACCACTGGAGGCGGGCTGCACGATGTTGGGGCGTGAGCGGAAGACGGCCTAACGGTGTGCGGGACCGTAGCCCAGCTTCATGGAGACGGTTGCGAATGGTCCTCGCCGATACCCCAGGAGCAACAGTGTCCCTAATTTGCTGGGAAGTGGCGGTGCGGTCCCCTACGGCACTGCGTAGGATCCTACGGTCTTGGCGTGCATCCGTGCGTCGCTGCGGTCCGGTCCCAGGTCGACGGGCACGTGCACCTTCCGCCGACCACTGGCGACAACATCGATGTACTGTGGAGACCTCACGCCCCACGTGTTGAGCAATTCGGTGGTACGTCCACCCAGCCTCCCGCATGCCCACTATACGCCCTCGCTCAAAGTCCGTCAACTGCACATACGGTTCACGTCCACGCTGTCGCGGGATGCTACCAGTGTTAAAGACTGCGATGGAGCTCCGTATGCCACGGCAAACTGGCTGACACTGACGGCGGCGGTGGACAAATGCTGCGCAGCTAGCGCCATTCGACGGCCAACACCGCGGTTCCTGGTGTGTCCGCTGTGCCGTGCGTGTGATCATTGCTTGTCCAGCCCTCTCGCAGTGTCCGGAGCAAGTATGGTGGGTCTGACACACCGGTGTCAATGTGTTCTTTTTTCCATTTCCAGGAGTGTAGTTGCTGAAAGAATCAAGGAAAATTTGTGTTCATTTCAATAGTTACCCGATTCGTACAATTATATTCGATTGAAACTTCAATTAATCCTCAACATGTTGATTAAAATATATGTTTAACGCCGGTGGAAAGCACAAAACATCGCAACTGTACTAAATATCTTCTTATAGAATTATTCTGAGCAGTTTCGGTAACGTACTAGACCTCTTAGCAACAGTCAAATCTGAGCAAGTAGGGGGCGCCATGACGAATGCAGAAATAAGTGACCACAATGTCGTCGTAGGGATATTGAATCTGTGACATTCAAGATCGACCAAAAATAAATGCAATGTATATTTAAAAATTAGATTAAATTCCTAAGAGACAACCTCCATTCCTCCCACTCTACGCCACCGTCGAAAAAACGTGGCTCAAATTTAAAGAAATCGTATTGATGGTAGTTAGAAGAGCTTTATACCAAATAAATTAATAAAAGAGATAAGACATCCCCGATGGTATAAAAAACAGGTGAGGCAGCTGTTGCAGAAGCAACGGAATAAACTTTTCTTAAATTTTTCTTTAGTCATCAGTATTCTGCATGGTTTGATGCAGCCGGCCGCCTGCGCCAACCTTTTCATCTCCGAGTAGCAACTGCAACCTACGTCCTCAATTAATTGTTGGATGTATTACAACCTCAGTTTTCCACAACAGTTTTTACAACGTGCCAAATTTAAAAGACCACAAAATCTCCAAGACTGGCGACAGTGTACAGAAGCTCAAAATTAGTGCAGGCTTTCATTAGAGATGTTTTTAATGTTCACAGCGAAAGTCTGTCTATAAATCTGGCAGAAAATCCAAAGAGCTTCTGTCGTATGTAAAATATATCAGTGGCAGGAGACAAAACAATACCATCACTGCGTGACAGCAACTGTAATATGACTGACGACAGCGTGACTAAAGCGAAGTTATTAAACATATTCTTCAATAATTTTATCATCAAAGAAGACGTAGTAAACATACCAGAGTAATACAAGAGTAATTTGGAAGTAGATACTCTTGCTGTAGCAAACCAACTAAACTCACTTAACTAATGGAAGTGCCGGCTGGAGTGGCCGAGCTGTACTTGGCGCTACAGTCTGGAGCCGCGCGACCGCTACGGTCGCAGGTTCGAATCCTGCCTCGGGCATGGATGTGTGTGATGTCCTTAGGTTAGTTAGGTTTAAATAGTTCTAAGTTCTAGGGGACTGATAACCTCAGCAGTTAAGTCCCATAGTGCTCAGAGCCTTTTTTTTGAACAAATGCAAGTCTTCTAGTCCAGACTACTCAGGTCACCAGCATACAAGAAAGGAAGTAGAAATAATCTATTGAGTGATAGACGCAAATCAGCGACATCGATATGCAGTAGGATTTTCAGGCATAAACTGTCACCGGACCTTATGAAATGACTCGAAGGAAACGAACTATTGATACATAACCAGCAAAAATTCCGAAAATATCGTTCTTGTGGAATACAACTGGCTCTGTTAACACGCAGTAATGAGTTCTATCGACAGGTGACATCAAATCGATCCCATATTTCCAGATTTCCAGAAAGCTTTTGTACTGTTCCTCACAAGCGACTTCTAACCAAGTTATATACCTATGGAATATTGTCTCAACTGTGCGACTGGAGTCATGGTTAACTGTCAGAAAGGTCGTAGTAGTAACTGACCCGAAGTCATCTAGTGAAGCCGAAGATACTTATGTGGTTCCCCAAGGAAGCGTTATTGGCCCTATGCTCTTCTTGATCTATAGAAGCCAGCTGTTGTGGCCGAGCGGTTCTAGGCGCTTCAGCCCGGAATCGCGCTGCTGCTACGGTCGCAGGTTCGAATCCTGCCTCGGGAATGGATGTGTGTGATTTCCTTAGGTTAGTTAGGTTTAAGTAGTTCTAAGGGACTGGTGACCTCAGATGTTAAGTCCCATAGAGTTTAGAGCCATTTGAACCATTTGATCTATATAAATGGTTTAGAAGATGCGTGAGAAAGGTAATGAGACTGACAGCACTACGGGCAATCTGATAATGCTGTGATGTTCTTCTTGCGTAGACTGATGTGTTAATCTGTGCCAGATGCTCAGTCCGAGTTTCAGACACGTACAGCCATCACGTGATTTTTGAGGGCGCCATCAGTGAGTTCAGTTTCCGTTGTGTGTTACAAAAATGGAAGAGTGAAATTTAGAGCAACGTTATGGCATCAAGTCGGGTGTTAAACTTGAAGAATCCGTGAGTGTGAACTGTGAAATGTTGAAACAGGTCTATGGGGAACATTCTTTACCAAGAGCACAACGGTAGCGTTCTCGCTTCCCACGCCCGGGTTCCCGTGCTCGATTCCCGGCGGGGTCAGGGATTTTCTCTGCCTCGTGATGACTGGGTATTGTGTGATGTCCTTAGGTTAGTTAGGTTTAAGTAGTTCTAAGTTCTAAGGGACTGATGACCATAGATGTTAAGTCCCATAGTGCTCAGAGCCACCAAGAGCACAAGTTCATCGCCGGAACAAATCATTTTTGGATGCCCGAGAACACGCTGAAGGTGAACCTCGCTCAGGGAGACATTCAACTTCAAAAACTGACGAAAACGTGGAACGTGTGTATGCATTCCTGACACCAGACCGACGTTTAACAATAAGAATGATTGGTGACCGATTAAACATTTCCATCGTACACCAAATTTTGACCGAAGTTTTACACATGCGAAAGGTTTGTGCTAAAATGGTGCGAAAAGTTTGTGACCGACATGTAAAAGGCCCTATCAGTTCAAGGCTTTCATTGCTCTATCAAGGCAGGGAACAACGGCTCCGCTGGTGTACAGCTGCCGAAGGAAACTACTTTCAAGGGGTCAATATTGTTGTTCGAAAAAAATAAAAACTTTGATAGATAAAAAAATCAGTCTCATTACTGTTCTCTCACACCTCGTGGGAGAATCCATCTCTGATTGTTTGCAGATGATGTCGTTTACCATGTACTAGTCATCAGGAGATTAACATGAGTTACAAAATATCCGCAAGGTGCGAAAAATGGCAATTGGCCCTAAATAATGAAAAATGTCATGTCATCCCCATGAGTACCAAAAAAAAAAAACCGTTAAGTTTTGGTTACACGATAAATCACACAAAATTAAAGGTTATCAGTTCAACAAAATACATAGGGATTATATGGTTCAAATGGCTCTGAGCAATATGGGACTTAACGTCTGAGGTCATCAGTCCCCTAGAACATAGAACTACTTAAACCTAACTAACGACATCACACACATCCATGCCCGAGGCAGGATTCGAACCTGCGACCGTAGTAGTCGCGCGGATCCGGACTGAAGCGCCTAGAACCACTCGACCACCGCGGCCGGCCTAGGGATTATAACTGCTAACATCTGATTACGACTGCTAACAACTGATTATAACTGCTAACAACTGAAACTGGAACCAGTAGACAGAAAATTTTATCAGGAAGGCAAACCCAAGACTACGTTTTATGAGCAGAATACTTAGAAAGTACAACTAATCTGCTAAAGAGGACGCCCACACCACGCTTGTTCGTCATTTTCTGGAGTACTGCTATTCGGTACGTGATCCTTACCAGACAAGACTGACGGAGGACATCAAGAAAGTTCAGAGAATAACAATTCGTTGTGTATTATCATGAAATTGGAGAGATATTCTCAGTGTATGGTAAAAATGTATTTTTCGTTTCACCGAAATCTTCTCATGATATTACGATCATCAGATTTTTACTACGAATGGCAAAATAGTTTGTTGATTTAGGTGTACATTTTTCCCACGTGGTATTCGAGAGGGGAACGGTCGAGAAATAATATTGTTGTATGCACCCCGTCTCAGACACTTAAGTGTGAATTGCAGAGTAATCGTATAGATGTAGATGTACACTCAAGCGCCAAAAAAAGTGGTACAGGCATGCCTATTCAAATAGAGATATGTAAACAGGAAGAATACGGCGCTGCGGTCAGCAACGCCTTTTTTAAGACAACAAGTGCCTGGCGCAGTTGTTACTGCTGCTGCAATTGACAGGTTATCAAGATTTAAGTGAGTTTGAACGTGGTGTTAATAGCCGGCGCACGAGCGATGGGACACAGCACCTGCGAGGTAGCGATGACGTGGGGATTTTCCCGTACGACCATTTCAGGAGTGTACCGTGAATATCAAATGTGTGACATCGGTGCGGCCGGAAAAAGATCTTGCACGAACGGGACCAACGACGATTGAAGAGAATCGTTCAACATGACAGAAGTGCACCGCTTTCGCAGATTACTGTAGATTTCAATGCTGGGCCAACAACAAGGGTCAGCGTGCGAACCATTCAACGGAACATCATAGATATGGGCTTTCGGAGTCGAAGGCCCATTCGTGTAGCCTTGATGACTGCGCGACACAATGCTTTACATCTCGCCTGGGCCCGTGAACACCGGCATTGCTCTGTTGATGACTAAAAACATGTTGCCTGGTCGGACGAGTCTCCTTTCAAATTGCATCGAGCGGATGGACCTGTACAGGTACGGGGATAACCTGATGAAAACACTGACCCTGCATGTCAGCAGAGGAGTGTTCAGGCAGGTGCAGGCTCTGTAATGGTTTGGGGGGTAGGCAGTTGGAGTGATATGGAACACCTGACACATCTAGATACGACTCTGACAGGTGACACGTACATAAGCATCCTGTCTGATCACCTCTATCCCTTCATGTCCATTGTGCATTCCGACGGGCTCGAGCAATTCCAGCAGGACATGCGACACCCCACACGTCCAGGATTGCTACAGAGTGGCTCCAGGAACGCTCTTCCGAGTTTAGACACTTCCGCCGGCCACAGACATGAACATTATTAAGTATATCTGTGACGCCTCGCAACGTGCTGTTCAGAAGAGATCTGCACCCCATCGTACTACTACGGATTTATGTACAGCTCTTCAGGATTCATCGTGTCAATCCCCTCCAGCACAACTTCAGACATTAGTCGAGTCCATGTCAAGTCGTGTTGCGGCACTTCAGCTTGCTTGCGGGGGCCCTGCACGATATTAGGCACGTGCACCATTTTCTTTGGCTCTTCAGTGTAGATGCAGACTACTCTAGTAACGGAAGAATTACCAACAAACTCGCGAATTTGATTATATTGATAGATATCGCATAATGTAAGTTTGGCGTTGAAGGCAGTCCTGCTTCTCCTCTTCACTTCATCGAACGCCATGCAAGACTATGCGAGAAACTGAAAATGTAGACATGCAATATGTTATTAGAGCTGCACGCTTTCACTCTTCGTTCTCTTCTAGTAAGAGGTAATTAGGATTTATAAATAACTATTTTTCAGTCCTCTGCCCAAAAATTCATCGTCGTACAGAATTCACTCAGCACCAGGTATCTTCTACGTGCAGAAGATCCACGTATAAAGCAAGACTTCTCCCGCTTTCCCCTTTCATGAACGTTACAGACTGTGTCGATCGAATTTCGCAGCAACGACGAGCACGATAGTGGGTGAAAGCCTTTCATCCGCCTCAGAACACTCGCTGTCTGAGTCATCCACGTATTTAGCTTTCCCTGAGTGGATCTAGCGTTGCGCGATGCGCTGCAGATGCTGCAAGGAAACTAGAAATCAGAGACGCGTCTTATGCTCAGGTTTCCCGCAACAAGCACCGTTGAGAAAGATAGCCGTTTTCGGAGAGGGTCCGGTGCGCAGTTCTGATCTGCTACTGCAGAATACTAGTACCACGCACTCTACATATGCTTAGACATTTACGTGTGTACTTGCTAGCAATCTTACGGAACGTGGCGTGCCGTACATAGTGTACCCTTCGTGTAAACCTTGATCTCCAGTAATACAGCCGTGGCCTGTAAACGATATTATGTCATAGAATAGTAAGGAGCAAAAATGGTCATGTGGAAATATGGCTGGAAATGGGCTCCAATGCAGTTACGGGAGACCGGGGCGGAATCAACCACTGGGGCAGAACGGTGACTGTGGTCTGATTTTGTCTAGAGGTACTGAAGTGCACTGACTGACAAGTGTTCACCAAACCGGTGTCTGTTATGGTTTAGTTAAGGTTGCAGCTTTTGCTGTGGACCAGTTACGTATTCCTGTAAAAGCCAGCGAATTGGCCGTTCTGCCATAACTTACCCGACCGTTTCCAACTAACGTAAGTCTGTCATAGTTTTTTCTTCACAACCAACGTCTTAACCACACAGATCAGCGTGTTCTTAGCTGTCTTTGTATACATTGCAATTCGAAAAAAAAATTGTTTAGAGTGGTCACTGAACATTTTCTCAACAGATAAGCTTTTGGGGGCGGAACGGTCTACTGGTATAGTCCGTTCCACCCACGTCACCTTTTCTTCTTCCTTTGACGGATTAATCAGCGTGTTTTGTCTTTCCCGTTTGCAGATGGTACGTCTTCGTGTACGGAAAACGGAGAGGCAAAATTGGTCCCCTAAAAACATGCATACATCAATAACTCCACTGGGTCAAGCTTTCCCTACGTTTAATACGAAAAATGTTACACCGGTACTAAATAGTTACGCCAGGACAGAAAAGAGTGACATTATATCCCTACATGAACGAGCTACAAGAAGTGTCCAAAAATCTCTAGAAGATAAAGAAAATAAACAGAATAGAGCAGAAAGCTAGAGAAGAAAAGAAGAAAATGGAAGGAAAAGGAAGAGAAAAGGAGAAGAAAATGATTCTACAGAAAATGCAACATCCGAATACGACGAAGGTGCTGCATGTATATATTGCAAGGAATTATATTCCACTTCGGCTGACGGTTGGATTCCGTGTGAGAAGTGCAAGCGATGAGCTCATAATTCGTGTACTGACATAGATGGTGAGGATGATGAAGCCCAACTTAATTGTATATTGTGTCAACGAAGAAATAAAAAAAAAATATGGCCCGCGTGTTGGAAGAGACTTAGAGACTTTTTTATTGATATAACAAACGAAATACATTACTTTATGTTATCTTCTTTTATTGCAAACTGCATTACAAAAGCGTTTGAATAAACGGTTCCTAATTGTTCTATAAAGTTTTTACACGGTTAAGATTTCAAAAATTTGGCCCAGACTTCAGATGGGCAGTTCTGCCCCAGTCCCCCCTACATGCTCTTGAAGGTGAAGATAAAATATATTTGACAGAGCAAATTGCAGTGATTGAAAGCACACATGACAGCTCATGAGATAAATGTCCTGTCTGCAGTTGTGTTTTAGCTCCACACTCAAGAGGCAGTGAAGTCGAGCACCGTTACGTAGAAGTCATATTACCCTTTGTTCGATCAAAGGGACATCTTCCAGAAGAGGGGCAGTGTCACTCACAGCAAGCGCAGATATGCCTCGCCTGTGAGATGTCGTGGGAGGATTGAAACTTGAAACGAGGGGAGGGGGGGGCAGTGGAGAGGGACAGGGATCTTAAATTTCTTCTTTTTCTTATTTATCTACTCTGGCAGCTGTATCCAATGTTATGCGGTGCTCAAGTTTATCCACATCACTTCTACAACTTTTCATTCGCTAAATGCGTAGGGTCACACAGCATCCTGAAATGACTTTGAAACATTTAAACCCTATGGTTTTAATAGATCTTAAAAAACAAAAGAAACACAGCGGAAACTCTAAAATCTGGACTGACAGCGCAATGACTGATGTACTTCAATATGCATTCTTAGCAAGACCATTCTTAAACATGTTTGCTCTATAAAGGGACCGAGCGAGGTGGCGCAGTGGTTAGACACTGGACTCGCATTCGGGAGGACGACGGTTCAATCCCGCGTCTGGCCATCCTGATTTAAGTTTTCCGTGATTTCCCTAAATCATTCCAGGCAAAAGCCGGGATGGTTCCTCTGAAAGGGCACGGCCGACTTCCTTCCCCATCCTTCCCTAATCCGATGAGACCGATGACCACGCTGTCTGGTCTCCTTCCCCAACCAACCAACCAACTCTATAAAGGAATGGGACTCTGAATAATGGTAACGGATGAGTGATTTAGCCTTCAAGAATCCAGTTATTTATCGACAAAGTTTAATGCTCAAAATAACACTACCAGCACAAAAAAATGGCTCTGAGCACTATGGGACTCAACTGCTGTGGTCATCAGTCCCCTAGAACTTAGAACTACTTAAACCTAACTAACCTAAGGACATCACACACATCCATGCCCGAGGCAGGATTCGAACCTGCGACCGTAGCAGTCGCACGGTTCCGGACTGCGCGCCTAGAACCGCGAGACCACCGTGGCCGGCCTACCAGCACACATCACTGTTCAATCATAAGAGCTATAGTCCCATTCTTATATTAGAGGTAAGGGAATAAAATCAATATCTTGACGATTAGCGTTGCAAAGCCTCTTAGTACACAAAGATCACTTAAGGATGGGTTCATTATCATGCACTAGTGTTGCACTATCAGATCAATTGATACAAGCAAGACTATCAAAGGCAGTAAAACTCTAGAAGGTGGTTTAATACCAAATAAAAGAACACTTTAGACTGGTGTGCCTAAGATCGCTCCAACTATAATTGCTGCTATGTAAACGTCTTCCATGACAAAGTAATGGGATGAAGTTCATTCTGGCACATTGTGTCTGTTGCAGCTTGCATATATTCAGAGACAAGCAAAAATTCAGTGGAAAATTATCCCCCACCCCTTAACCTATTGTTATGCTAATTGATTATGAGCCTCTGGGAATTGATTTATGACTCTCTGGGGATAATACACCCTTCTGATAAGCCCCACACCCCTCCCCTCCATCTACTAACCTACTACTCCCCCACCCCTCTGCGAAAGGGAACACTTGTTCAGTTTTGAGCCACTTGTTTCTCTCTCCTGGGAAATCTCTCAGCCCTTCTCCCAGTTCACTTCCCCCCCACCCAATTTCCCCCTACCATTCTCCACTTCCCCTCCCTCTCCCACTTGTTAGTCGGCAGGAAAAAGACTGCCGATGTGATCAGGTACTGGAGAGGAAGGACGTGAGGTAAAGTCTTTATTTATTTATTTTGAGCTCTGGAGTGAAATGTGCTCTTAATGGCGTTATCCTGCTGCTGGGTTGTCCTACAACCACCCCTGCCCCTCTTTCTGCCACTCTGTGCACCCACTTTTCCCAGTCGCACATGTGTGTATGTTCACCTTTAAGTTTGAAGACTGACTGCCCTAGTCGATAATACCGCCACCAGACGGTGTTGGAAACGGTCCTGCAGCCACCAAAACCTGTCCACCTTCCCACCATGCCCCGTCCCCACTTGTGTATTGGCTGGAAAAAGGCTGAAGTGGAAGGTACTGTCTTTATTTTTGGCAGGAAATGTGTTTAATTGACGAGATGTTGGTGTTGGACAGATCCGCGTTTAATAATTGTATTACCTATCTACATCTACGTGATTACTCCGCTATTCACAATAAAGTGCCTGGCAGAGGGTTCAATGAACCATCTTCAAGCTGTTTCTCTACCATTCCACTCTCGAACGGCACGCGGGAAAAACGAGCACATAAATTTTTCTGTGCGAGCCCTGATTTCTCTTATTTTATCGTGATTATTTCTCTCTATGTAGGTGGGTGCCAACAGAATGTTTTCGCAGCCAGAGGAGAAAACTGGTGATTGAAATTTCATGAGAAGATCCCGTCGCAACGAAAAACGCCTTTGTTTTAATGCTTGCCACTCCAATTGATGTATCATGTCAGTGATACTATCTTCCCTATTTCGCGATAATACAAAACGAGCTGCCCTTCTTTATACTTTTTCGATGTCATCCGTCAATCTCACCTCATGCGGATCCCACACCACACAGCAATACTCCAGAATAGGGTGGACAATCGTGGTGTAAGCAGTCTCTTTAGTGGACCTGTTGCACTTCCTAAGTGTTCTGCCAATGAATCGCAGTCTTTGGTTTGCTCTACCCACAATATTATCTATGTGATCGTTCCAATTTAGGTTATTTGTAATTGTAATCCCTAAGTATTTAGTTTAATTTACAGCCTTCAGATCTGTGTGAATTATCGCATCATCGAAATTTAGCTTTAAGATAGAGCTGTGAACTGTGTCCATACCCTCCTACATGGGGAATGGAATGAAGTGGTAAAGGATGAGCGTAGGAGGAATACTTTTCAGCAAATAGCGGTGATGAAACGGGATGGACTGAGGATGCAGTTCACAACTCATAGACATTACTGTCTGTGTAGCAGCAGTTCATTTTTTTTTAAGTGGCCAGTTAATCCACAGTGCAGGAGATAATTTTGTCCTATTCCACAGCCCCAAGCTGAATTAACCAGAGGTGCTCACCTTGGTGTATGGGGCTCAACTGAGGGCGGTTGAAACGAGTTTTGCTCTCCTTTCTGATTGTGTGTATGTATATGTTCACCTTGTTGTGCGCTCTGGTCCATAAGACCACTCTAAATTGGTGGGGAATTGTTCTGCTGCCACTGCCAGAAGAATTTCCTTCTACTGATCTACAAGTGTATAGCTGCTGAGGAAGTTGTACACAGACACATACATACACAGTAAGAAGGGACAGGACAGCAAACTATCACTGATGTGTAGGAACAGTAGCCTTCTATGGATCTTTGAGTGCAACAGCTGCTGAGGAAGTTGTACACAGACACATACATACACAGTAAGAAGGGACAGGACAGCAAACTATCACTGATGTGTAGGAACAGTAACCTTCTATGGATCTTTGAGTGCAACAGCTGCTGAGGAAGTTGTACACAGACACATACATACACAGTAAGAAGGGACAGGACAGCAAACTATCACTGATGTGTAGGAACAGTAGCCTTCTATGGATCTTTGAGTGCAACAGCTGCTGAGGAAGTTGTACACAGACACATACATACACAGTAAGAAGGGACAGGACAGCAAACTATCACTGAAGTGTAGGAACAGTAGCCTTCTATGGATCTTTGAGTGCAACAGCTGCTGAGGAAGTTGTACACAGACACATACATACACAGTAAGAAGGGACAGGACAGCAAACTATCACTGAAGTGTAGGAACAGTAGCCTTCTATGGATATTTGAGTGCAACAGCTGCTGAGGAAGTTGTACACAGACACATACATACACAGTAAGAAGGGACAGGACAGCCAACTATCACTGATGTGTAGGAAGATTTGCCTCCTACAGATCTACGAGATTGCTGTTGCTGAGGAACTTGTACACGGATACATGATAAGAAGGGATAGGGCAGCAAAATATCTCTGAAGTGTGGAAGGCCAATACACACAACTGATGGAAAATGCTTCACTGCTATAACTGCACATCGAAATTGTCGTGAAGAAAACACCATGTGTAAACAATGGATCATAATGCAACACAGGCACTGCGAATTGAGAAAAATCGTCGTAACAACACAACTACCGCAGAAACCTTCGCCAAAAGGTCTCACCAGGAGCGGCCGGTGGCAGCTGTACATGTGTTTGCCTTGATTTGCGTGTACAGATACAGACCAACCAGCTTAGAACCAGTCTTACCTCCCCTCCTACCTCCCCTCCTCCCTGCCTGTCCTCCTTCCTGTTCTAGCCTGTCGCTGATGATGCCCGAGGAGATCCATCTTCTGGCAGTGATATAGGCCTACTGCTTCCAGTCTGCAGAAATCATTCACAAATGGACAAAAGACTCAAGAACAGGTCGCTTCCTGCAGTCCGTTACACTTATTTCTCGAAAATATTTCCCACCCTGGAACAATAGCGAAAACTATTTGTCACGGATGAATAACTGAACTGTCAACAGCGGCGTGCTTTCAAACATTCTGCATGCGCCGACACTGTCTGAAAGTGATCCTCAGCTAAGTAAAATCAGTCTCATGTAGGAAAAACATTGAAATAATACATCTCACTTAACTGAGTCACATACTGACCTTTACACTAGTCACCTCACAGTGCGCTGATTCAACCACTCTGCTCCTGCCAGGTGGAGAGCAGTGACCACACTCGCTAGCGTCTGCCACTGCACATAGTTATAACCCATCATCGCCCGAGTTTATTTTAATCCTTCAGGTAAACTGTCTGGAGACTGTCTGATATAGGTCTCAGACGCTTCACTGTATCAAATAACAGCTGTGTGTGTGTGTGTGTGTGTGTGTGTGTGTGTGTGCGTGTATGTGTGTATATACAGGGTGTTTCAAAAATGACCGGTATATTTGAAACGGCAATAAAAACTAAACGAGCAGCGATAGAAATACACCGTTTGTTGCAATATGCTTGGGACAACAGTACATTTTCAGGCGGACAAACTTTCGAAATTACAGTAGTTACAATTTTCAACAACAGATGGCGCTGCAAGTGATGTGAAAGATATAGAAGACAACGCAGTCTGTGGGTGCGCCATTCTGTACGTCGTCTTTCTGCTGTAAGCGTGTGCTGTTCACAACGTGCAAGTGTGCTGTAGACAACATGGTTTATTCCTTAGAACAGAGGATTTTTCTGGTGTTGGAATTCCACCGCCTCGAACACAGTGTTGTTGCAACAAGACGAAGTTTTCAACGGAGGTTTAATGTAACCAAAGGACCGAAAAGCGATACAATAAAGGATCTGTTTGAAAAATTTCAACGGACTGGGAACGTGACGGATGAACGTGCTGGAAAGGTAGGGCGACCGCGTACGGCAACCACAGAGGGCAACGCGCAGTTAGTGCAGCAGGTGATCCAACAGCGGCCTCGGGTTTCCGTTCGCCGTGTTGCAGCTGCGGTCCAAATGACGCCAACGTCCACGTATCGTCTCATGCGCCAGAGTTTACACCTCTATCCATACAAAATTCAAACGCGGCAACCCCTCAGCGCCGCTACCATTGCTGCACGAGAGACATTCGCTAACGATATAGTGCACAGGATTGATGACGGCGATATGCATGTGGGCAGCATTTGGTTTACTGACGAAGCTTATTTTTACCTGGACGGCTTCGTCAATAAACAGAACTGGCGCATATGGGGAACCGAAAAGCCCCATGTTGCAGTCCCATCGTCCCTGCATCCTCAAAAAGTACTGGTCTGGGCCGCCATTTCTTCCAAAGGAATCATTGGCCCATTTTTCAGATCCGAAACGATTACTGCATCACGCTATCTGGACATTCTTCGTGAATTTGTGGCGGTACAAACTGCCTTAGACGACACTGCGAACACCTCGTGGTTTATGCAAGATGGTGCCCGGCCACATCGCACGGCCGACGTCTTTAATTTCCTGAATGAATATTTCGATGATCGTGTGATTGCTTTGGGCTATCCGAAACATACAGAAGGCGGTGTGGATTGGCCTCCCTATTCGCCAGACATGAACCCCTGTGACTTGTTTCTGTGGGGACACTTGAAAGACCAGGTGTACCGCCAGAATCCAGAAATAATTGAACAGCCGAAGCAGTACATCTCATCTGCATGTGAAGCCATTCCGCCAGACACGTTGTCAAAGGTTTCGGGTAATTTCATTCAGAGACTACGCCATATTATTGCTACGCATGGTGGATATGTGGAAAATATCGTACTATAGAGTTTCCCAGACCGCAGCGCCATCTGTTGTTGAAAATTGTAACTACTGTAATTTCGAAAGTTTGTCTGCCTGAAAATGTACTGTTGTCCCAAACATATTGCAACAAACGGTGTATTTCTATCGCTGCTCGTTTAGTTTTTATTGCCGTTTCAAATATACCGGTCATTTTTGAAACACCCTGTATATGTGTTGCAAGCCCCTCTATATATGTTTCCGTAAGAAATTTAGCCCAAATTTACCTCGCACTCTATAAAAAATCTACGTGCTGCCAAAACTATGTATCCAACTTATGTTATCCAACTTAAACTCATATGCTAACCTTTGACTAAACAGAACCTAATTTGAACTGAACTGTAATAGTTCTGCTTTCCCAAGCCTGTTCTGTCCCCTCACTGATGGTACACAAAGAGATCCATCTGCTGGCGATGCTCTGCTTTGGTCAGTGTCATGTTGACAATGATATACTGTTTCAGGTCTACAGGAATCATACGTATTTGTAGGAAATGCTGACCGCTGGAACAATAGCGAAATACTGGACTATTCGTCAGAATGGTCAACAGCATGCTGTGGTCCTCGGCTACGTCTCGCGCTGGGAAGAAGCTACGCTCACCAGAGGGACGGATGCTGTGACCGGGCAAGTGCAGTAACAGGCAGCCATTGAGACCACAGTGGTGGTCATTACTCAGTACGCTGGCGCCGACCGCCCCACTACTACCGTTCACTTCCAGCAACCTCTCGTAGCCTGAGCACTCAAAATCAGTGTCTGTGGAAATCATATAAATGAACTGTATATGTGCAGTCCAGACGCATAAATATCGGTACGGAACAGCAGCTTTCGCAGTATCTATTCGCCATGTCGGAAAAAGAACACAGTCATTTTTACACCTGGCAGCAATCTACGATTCTCGTCCATCCCTTCATGTTACTTCGTAACATTCAATAGAGTGAAAGTACGATCTCGGTCTACGATACTGTTGTCGATGATGGATGAGCAAATTGCCGAGGTCAGAGCTCTATAATAATCATTTTTGTCGTAATTTTCCTCAGTTTTACGTATTTTGTATGAATATCAAGAGCTCAGATGGCAACCCAGTTCTAAGCAAAGAAGGGAAGGCAGAAAGGTGGAAGGAGTATATAGAGGGTTTATACAAGGGCGATGTACTTGAGGACAATATTATGGAAATGGAAGAGGATGTAGATGAAGATGAAATGGGAGACAAGATACTGCGTGAAGAGTTTGACAGAGCACTGAAAGACCTGAGTCGAAACAAGGCCCCGGGAGTAGACAACATTCCATTAGAACTACTGATGGCCTTGGGAGAGCCAGTCATGACAAAACTCTACCATCTGGTGAGCAAGATGTATGAGACAGGCGAAATACCCACAGACTTCAAGAAGAATATAATAATTCCAATCCCAAAGAAATCAGGTGTTGACAGATGTGAAAATTACCGAACTATCAGTTTAATAAGTCACAGCTGCAAAATACTAACGCGAATTCTTTACAGACGAATGGAAAAACTGGTAGAAGCGGACCTCGGGGAAGCTCAGTTTGGATTCCGTAGAAATGTTGGAACACGTGAGGCAATACTAACCTTACGACTTATCTTAGAAGAAAGATTAAGAAAAGGCAAACCTACGTTTCTAGCATTTATAGACTTAGAGAAAGCTTTTGACAATGTTAACTGGAATACTCTCTTTCAAATTCTGAAGGTGGCAGGGGTAAAATACAGGGAGCGAAAGGCTATTTACAATTTGTACAGAAACCAGATGGCAGTTATAAGAGTCGAGGGGCATGAAAGGGAAGCAGTGGTTGGGAAAGGAGTGAGACAGGGTTGTAGCCTCTCCCCGATGTTATTCAATCTGTATATTGAGCAAGCAGGAAAGGAAACAAAAGAAAAATTCGGAGTAGGTATTAAAATTCATGGAGAAGAAGTAAAAAACTTTGAGGTTCGCCGATTACATTGTAATTCTGTCAGAGACAGCAAAGGACTTGGAAGAGCAGTTGAACGGAATGGACAGTGTCTTGAAAGGAGGATATAAGATGAACATCAACAAAAGCAAAACGAGGATAATGGAATGTAGTCAAATTAAATCGGGTGATGCTGAGGGAATTAGATTAGGAAATGAGACACTTAAAATAGTAAAGGAGTTTTGCTATTTAGGGAGTAAAATAACTGATGACGGTCGAAGTAGAGAGGATATAAAATGTAGACTGGCAATGGCAAGGAAATCGTTTCTGAAGAAGAGAAATTTGTTAACATCGAGTATAGATTTAAGTGTCAGGAAGTCGTTTCTGAAAGTATTTGTATGGAGTGTAGCCATGTATGGAAGTGAAACATGGACGATAACCAGTTTGGACAAGAAGAGAATAGAAGCTTTCGAAATGTGGTGCTACAGAAGAATGCTGAAGATAAGGTGGGTAGATCACGTAACTAATGAGGAGGTATTGAACAGGATTGGGGAGAAGAGACGTTTGTGGCACAACTTGACTAGAAGAAGGGATCGGTTGGTAGGACATGTTTTCAGGCATCAAGGGATCACAAATTTAGCATTGGAGGGCAGCGTGGAGGGTAAAAATCGTAGAGGGAGACCAAGAGATGAATACACTAAGCAGATTAAGAAGGATGTAGGTTGCAGTAGGTACTGGGAGATGAAGAAGCTTGCACAGGATAGAGTAGCATGGAGAGCTGCATCAAACCAGTCTCAGGACTGAAGACCACAACAACAACAACAACGTATTTTCCATCAATTTCGCAATTGTACCAGGTTTGTCCATAATTTCAACGCATTTTATCAAATTACTCGAGTTCAAAAGCCACTGCTCTCGGCGACTTCTTTCGTCAACAAAATGTCTCATCACGTCGATCTCGTGATGCTATCAGCTAATGACATGGCAACATGGTTCTCAGTTTCTACATCATTACTAAACCATCCATTACTTTGCGAGTGCTATATACATGTGTACGTATCGTGAATCCTGTCACACTGCCAACAGCACATGGCACAAATACTGTTTCGTAGTGCAGGAAATATCCGCAGCAGAGAGGAGGTGCAAAAACTGCTTTGCTTAGCCGAAACACTTAATAAATTCGGTAAGATTTTATTGCAATTGGCCATCTCTCCCTGCGTGGATGGGAGTCACAAAGTATCCTCGCATTCGTAGGATCAAGACGGAAATTGAAAGATCTCACCAGCACTTTTGATGATTACCACCCCAACAAACGAATCATATGCACAGCAGTACTTTGTCCTCCGTTCCGAAGTGAGCGGCCTCTTCGTTGAACCAATTGGCCAAAGATACGCATCTCGTAACTCTTCGTCTGTCTTTAACCAGCGCTCCCTGCACTCCCTGCAACATTTAATTTGGAACTGACCAGAAGTACGAGGACCCATACCTACTACATTCGACGTCCTGTAAAGGAACAGAACGAGCTGAGTCCCACGTCGTCAATACACTTCAACATTTTGACTTCGGAAGAGCATAACACGTGTTACAAACTTGTACAGCCAACCGACGCTAGTGATATAGATCAGTATTCTCATTCCAGTATCGTAACTGCCGTTCTGTGAAGATTGTAGATACGAGCTTGATACATTTCAGAGTGTTGTGGTGATCTAACAGACGCTCAAGAAGAAGAAGAAATATATGATTAATACATGAGGGAGCTCCAGACGGAAGGACTTTGAAACATTTTACATAAATCACTTGTGCTAACAATTCTGGAGTATTGTTCTAGTGTTCGGAGTCCACACCAAGAAGGAGAGAAATGATCATAGAGCGTAAAGGCACACCCTCCTAAGGCTACTCGGCTCTGCACTTAAACACGCTGTCATGTTAAAGCAGTGTGTTTTCCGATCTATTACTCGTGGACTACAAAGCTGTTAATGCTCCAACGCAGGAAACATGTTTTCAATACCTCACATGCATTCACCCTGCAAGTTTTGTATTCCAGTCATTATGGCAACAAACTTTAAGATAGTAAAACTACTACCTTCTGCAGCAAAGAAAAAAAAGCACAGTATCTTATGTAGCGGGGAAATGATGTATTTCGCATTGATCCTCGTTCGTCTAGAGGAGGGTACCGAAAGGGGTTTTCCAGCTGTTTGGCGGACATGATTCATCACACATGCGTTGGAAGTCTGTGCCAGTTGTGGTATGGAAGAGGTTTGCTGTTAACGATTACAGTTGGATAGTGATTTAAAACACACCCAGAACAAACGAATTGTATACTAGTCGAACGTAAGTTATACCACACAACTGACATCTCGAGAGAACAACGGGAAATGTGCGATGATGACCTGCTACAACAGCTCCCTCTCTCTAAACTGCAACATTAGTCTACCTTGCTACAATTATGTCAAGTGATTACTCCATCTACTTTCTATAACCCTTTAGCGGAGATCCATGTCAATTTAGAGACAGATGGTTCTGTTTTCTGGGAAAGCATCTAAGACAGCAGTCAATTTGCATGCATTGTTATTACCTCAGTAGACATACTGCAGAATGTTGTTACAAACCATACAGCAGCTATTCTGTAAGGTATTTGTTAGCTGACATCGCATGATTGTGGTTGGTAGAGAGTACAGAGAAGCACATCGTAGATACTGTTTGTTAGAGTGTAAAACTCGTAGATAGTCTTGCACGGGGTCAAACACACGATCCATTCTCTAGTTGTATATTGCAGTCCCCAAGCTCGTAACAAAGTTCTTTAGCTAAGGAGGACGCAGAGTTTACCGTGTCACTTTATAAAAATCTATAAGGTGGTTGCCGATGAAAATACAACAAAATGCGGGAAAATTGAAGGCTAGTGAGAAAGTACTTACATGTCTACTTGGTGCAGGTCGGCATAACTCTCAGTTCGGCAGAATTGTAGTGTCGGTGCTGTTTACCCTCTGCTATATGTTCTCGGTATGAAGGATGTTCGTAGGTCCAGTGGATGTTTTCACAAAAAGAAGCAATCTAGTGATCTATCGTCACAAGCCTTTAAAAATTAATGGGAATGACTGATGAGAGGGACGAGAATTCTCACAACGGAAACTTTCCATCGCACCCCTCTCAGATTTAGTGTGAAGTTGGCTCCGTTGTATGTCCAGTAAAAAACTGCACACAGATCAAGCAGAAAAACAGGAAGAAGGTGTACTGAACTTTGGAATAAAGAGAAAAAATTAGGAACAGTGAACGGTCGGACTTAATATGTGCAGTATCAAGCGATGTTTATCGCCGTTGTGTCGTGGTTGTGTGGTCATCGTGTCGGACTGCAGCAGGGGAGATTCGGGTACAAATCACACTCCCTCCCATTTTTTAAAATTTTTTCCACAGAATTACGAGACTCCCGTCAGGTCATTGACGTGTCTGTTTGGTGTATTCAAATTTGTGTATATGTTGTGACGTAATGTCACACCGTAATAGTGACGTATAACGAAGTTCACAACACCTTCTTCCTGTTTTCATGCCGGCCGTTGTGGCCGAACGGTTCTAGGCGCTTCAGTCTGGAACCGCGCGACCGCTACGGTCGCAGGTTCCAATCCTGCCTCGGGCATGGATGTGGATGATGTCCTTAGGTTAGTTAGGTTTAAGTAGTTCTAAGTTCTATTGAACTGAAGACCTCAAGTCCCATAGTGCTCAGAGTCATTTGAACCAGTTTTCATGCTTGATCTGTGTTCAGTTTCTGACGGGCTATTCCATGGGCCAACTTACCACAAAACCTTAGGGCGGTGTGATGGGGAGTTTCCCTTGTGAGTATCTATTATTCAGTTGTGTAAGCGACGGGTACAGCACATTACAATACCATGCAGAAAGAATTTAAGGATTTAGTTGACAATGAAAGAGCAAAAAATTACAACGATCGACAGACAGGGTTTGTTGTTCTGTAAAATTTCTAATGTCGCAAGCATTATTCCAGTCCCAGTTGCTGCAACATTGTGGAACAGAATTGAACGAAGAGTATGGAGACTTCATATATGACTGCAAAGTATGTTAGTTAAGTCAAGAGGCATGCCTCGAACGATTTTTCGATTTAAAACTCGCTACTATTGAACTTATGGAGGAAGAAGTGGAAGAACATAAATTAGAACATCTGGAATGTATTGCTGAACTCTCATTTCAAGTGGACTTAACTGCACACTGTCCACAACAAGCCGTTGCAAAATGAGACAGAACTTCTTTTTGATTTTATGGGGTTGCATTTAAAAAGAAAATCACGTTAAAGGAGGGACTCATTCTGAGAAATACAGTCCAGTTCCATAAACTCTCTGCAGTTAAAGAAAACGCGAGATTTGAAAAATGCATTGTGACCTTTAAATAATCGCAGTGATTGTTTCCTAAAAGTTTTGAAGACACTGTCAGCCTTAATCTGTTTTCGAGTCTGTTTGCCGTTTCAGATGAAAGCACCCTTGTGCATGTGTAGATGTAACTCATTGACCTGCAAGGTAATTCCCGCTTTAATGACAGATCCTTTTACGGCGTCTACACCGCTTTCCTCAGGTAGTTTTTCGACGTCTCCCTAATGAGGTAGCAATATTTCGATAGACATATTTGTGTGAAAGACCTTTTCTTCGATTATGCGACTAAATAAGTGTAACATCCACGAGATAAATTTTAGCTACAGTGCGACGAGAGGAAATCATGCCTGTGACAGTTATAAACATTATCTATGCGACATATGAAAAAATAGTGAAAACGATAATAATATTAATTATTTATATAATATTCTATGATGTAATTGGACATATCGATGTGTATCATACAAAGACAATGATAATTGTAAATTCCTTTTATGATCTGCGTTTGTCTTCCTTTGTTTTTACCTTTTGTTGGTTGGCTTTTGTAGGTTGCCGACGCATATCGAACTGAGGTCTGTTAAGAAATTGTAATTATTTGTTATTTATTACTTGAAAATAGAGTTCATTTATATTATAAACATGAGTGAATAATTATTTGTAACTTTAATTCCTCTCTCAGTAAGCATTATCTGTGTTAATTATTTCTTTCCGCTGCAAGGAGCGCAGCCATTGATGATAGCGATTTGTATCGCGTTTTTGTCTGTGTTTTCCTTAGAAACAAATCAAATGTTTGCTTGATGATGTCTAAATAGTGCACAATACGAAAGTTTCTGTAAAGTTTAATAAGCAGTTAAAATACTTATTTGGTCTAACAATAGAAAGTCTCTACCAATCGTCTGCCACCATCTTAATAATTATCTCAGAGGCAAATTCAAATTACACAACTCTGCAGAAATAAATGCCGAAGGTGATACAAATGCGTAAAAATAAATGTGCACCGGTGGTCCCGAACTCATTTTAATGAAAATAATTCGAATCAGATTGGTTCTTTAAAAACAGTACTCATAGCACGATCGTTATAACAAAACTTTTCTAGCTGATGTATGGAGCCGAAATTAATTACGCACGAGTTGCGAAGAATATTGTTTCAGGCAACATACGTCAGTGTTGTGCGCGGCTGATATTCGGTGGTTTTAACGATCATTTTGCGGAAGACAACTGCTTCCATCTTAATCAATAGTTGTAAGGAATCTGTTGTATGAACTGTGATATAGTAACACTTACACAACTTACAGACAACACTTTAACACGACGTTAACTTGGAGTTCTTTAGCAACTTGATCAAATCTTTAGCCGGGAGAAAAATTATTTAGTAATTACTCAATGTAATAAAATAAGAGTATCATTTCCATTTACAAAATAGTTAAATACCAAACCACTTAATAACACAGCAAACGCCACTTAGGTCACCATTATGTGGTAACTTGAATGCAAAAATTTGTATGCCGACTGTTTGTACCAGATAAAAATTGTATTATGTCTTCAGTGCGCGAGAAATAAATAATTGTGAAAATTTGTTTTGTTTGTGACCTGTTTTATTGTGAAATCTGAAATATACCGTAAAACCAAGTTGCATGCAGTACGACTGCAATGCCATTTAAATAAAGGCTGTTCACAGTTCCCCCCTCTCCCCACTCCAAGCACTCAGTATGGGAGGACAGTGGGGGGGGGGAGGGGGGGCGAGAAAAATCAGTGTTAGAAGTGGGTATTTGTTGGGGACGGGGAGCGTGGGCTGAATAAAATGACAGTTGGGATATGCATATTTGACTAAATGTTGAAACAGGAAAATTCAAATGTTGAATGGACAGGTGGGAGAAACTTGGCGTGGTGGATGGGAGGTGGTGTGGCTGCAAGAAACGTCAATGGACCTACACATAGGCAAGTGGTTGAAGCATCAAAGTGGGGGGGGGGGGGAGGGGTGCCAAGAATGGGGGAGAGACCAGAAGACACAGATCGCGGGAGTGGGGAGATGGATGGGGGTTCAAAGTGGATAGAAAAGATCAGGCTGCAGTCACAAAGCAATATTTATGAAATATAGTAAAATTAGGAAAATATATAGTAATCACAATATGCCTACAGTAATGGGAAAATGCGTTAGCCTTGTGTAAACCAGAGTTGTTATTGCTTAGTAAGAATAAGCACCTAATGAAAGCCACTTTGGTGTTACATAGCAAAAAAAGATTAGTGCATGTAGAAACCTATCTTAATTTCAATAGATACATATTTATTAAAAGGATGGTAAGTAAGCACAGGGAGATGACAGACTTTCCAGCATATTCAGTTAACCTTGACTAGACTTCCCGGCTATTTACATAAAACTTGTTGCATCTTTGGGTTGTGGACATAAGAATAATGGTGTGCTTTAGGGGAAACAGTCAAATGGCGTTGTGTTCCTTTAAAAAGAGTCGTTATACCAAGTTTCACTCGAATCAACACACGAAAGAAGAAAAACCATTTAAATGTAAGTGTAAATGTAGTAACACGCCATGCGTGAAGGTGATGACACTCAAATGTTTAAGTACATTCTAACTCACAAATTATAACCCGACTGAGAATTACATTTCCACACTTCAGCAGAGCATCTCTACTCACCTGGTCCCGACAGCAGACTCGCTCTCACAATCCTCATTTCACTATGCCAGACGCAACCTTCGGTATCTCTCCATTTGTACGCCCACAAAAAATACAGTCCTGGAAATTGAAATAAGAACACCGTGAATTCATTGTCCCAGGAAGGGGAAACTTTATTGACACATTCCTGGGGTCAGATACATCACATGATCACACTGACAGAACCACAGGCACATAGACACAGGCAACAGAGCATGCACAATGTCGGCACTAGTACAGTGTATATCCACCTTTCGCAGCAATGCAGGCTGCTATTCTCCCATGGAGACGATCGTAGAGATGCTGGATGTAGTCCTGTGGAACGGCTTGCCATGCCATTTCCACCTGGCGCCTCAGTTGGACCAGCGTTCGTGCTGGACGTGCAGACCGCGTGAGACGACGCTTCATCCAGTCCCAAACATGCTCAATGGGGGACAGATCCGGAGATCTTGCTGGCCAGGGTAGTTGACTTACACCTTCTAGAGCACGTTGGGTGCATTGTCCTGTTGGAACAGCAAGTTCCCTTGCCGGTCTAGGAATGGTAGAACGATGGGTTCGATGACGGTTTGGATGTACCGTGCACTATTCAGTGTCCCCTCGACGATCACCATTGGTGTACGGCCAGTGTAGGAGATCGCTCCCCACACCATGATGCCGGGTGTTGGCCCTGTGTGCCTCGGTCGTATGCAGTCCTGATTGTGGCGCTCACCTGCACGGCGCCAAACACGCATACGACCATCATTGGCACCAAGGCAGAAGCGACTCTCATCGCTGAAGACGACACGTCTCCATTCGTCCCTCCATTCACGCCTGTCGCGACACCACTGGAGGCGGGCTGCACGATGTTGGGGCGTGAGCGGAAGACGGCCTAACGGTGTGCGGGACCGTAGCCCAGCTTCATGGAGACGGTTGCGAATGGTCCTCGCCGATACCCCAGGAGCAACAGTGTCCCTAATTTGCTGGGAAATGGCGGTGCGGTCCCCTACGGCACTGCGTAGGATCCTACGGTCTTGGCGTGCATCCGTGCGTCGCTGCGGTCCGGTCCCAGGTCGACGGGCACGTGCACCTTCCGCCGACCACTGGCGACAACATCGATGTACTGTGGAGACCTCACGCCCCACGTGTTGAGCAATTCGGCGGTACGTCCACCCGGCCTCCCGCATGCCCACTATACGCCCTCGCTCAAAGTCCGTCAACTGCACATACGGTTCACGTCCACGCTGTCGCGGCATGCTACCAGTGTTAAAGACTGCGATGGAGCTCCGTATGCCACGGCAAACTGGCTGACACTGACGGCGGCGGTGCACAAATGCTGCGCAGCTAGCGCCATTCGACGGCCAACACCGCGGGTCCTGGTGTGTCCGCTGTGCCGTGCGTGTGATCATTGCTTGTACAGCCCTCTTGCAGTGTCCGGAGCAAGTATGGTGGGTCTGACACACCGGTGTCAATGTGTTCTTTTTTCCATTTCCAGGAGTGTATGATGCGCTAAGCCATTCAGAAGTGCTGGAAAATGCGACCATTTTTTCGCCTCAGTTCTTTCAGAACACAGAAAGCTTCGAGAAGCTTCTCGAAGCTTCTAGCCAGCACAGAACCAGTAAAATGGTAAGATTTTAAGAATGGCCGGAAATATTTGGCTGCAGTTAAGATTTAGGTCCAGCAACTAATACTGAAAGGAAAGCTATGTGACATCCCCCTGGCCTCCCATAGAAAGAAAGAAGGAGGAAACCTCTATTGACTTGCAGCTGCGTCAACAAGTGTCCTTTGCATGCTTGGTGTTGCCAAAAAAAGGTTTAGTACATGAGGAGGCATGAGGCTGCTGATCAAAAATGGCTAACCTGAGAAATAAAACAAAATATCGTACAGACTCCCTCCTCCAAGCATAGGCATTTGAGCGGAAAAGAAATGAGAGTCAGTGGGTGAGAACGTTATGGAAGAGGTATGAACGAACGATGGTGGACGAGTTTAGGCATGTTCTGTGCAGCTACATCGCGCATTCCTCGACAGCCAATGAGCGTTCATTAGCGTCCTGATCAATCAACTGTGAATGTAGTAGTCAATGTGAGCATTAAACGTGATCGTAGCGAGTTATTTAGTGGAATTTTTATTTCATTTGTCGTTTGTTATCAGCGCTGATAATGGTCGTAAGCAGCAAATTCTACGTAAGCTAGCGAGGGACATAGTTTGCAAGATACACGCTATCTTCAAACCACGTCCATGCGCGAACCGGCAACAGTGCAATCCCCGTCCGCGCCTCGACCTGCACGAAACGAAATCGTTCATGAATCGCACCACGGTTCACGAAACAATAACGTCCCGCCCCTTAGACAAGTATCGTGATGATGTTTCGACCGGTGCCTAATTAGACATATCTCCGACATGTGACGTCGGTTCTCATACTGTTCTTCCCAAACACTGTGGTCATTCACTGCTGGCCACCGTAAATGCAACACCAAGAAAGACAAGAGGTAGCACAACAAAATTTATTTTGTAGATAACATGTTGACGAAGTATCCAATGATTACGTTTACAGACGTCTGTGACATGTGGTTCCTGCCAGAATCAGTAGCCAGAGTAGCCGCCATTGTTGGAGATCACCGCTGCCACACGTCTCGGCATTGAGTCAAAGAGACGTTGGATGTGTTCCTGGGGTACAGCAGCCCAAGCAGCTTCCACACGTTTCCAAAGATCATCTGGTGTGGCAGCTGGGGATGTAATCTGGGTCACTCGTTGAGCAACCATGGACCACATGTTTTCTATCGGCGAAAGATCCGGAGAGCGAGCCGGCCAGGGAAGCAATTCAGTCTGGTTATTGACGAAGAACCTTTGGACAATGCGTGCCACGTGTGGTCGCGCATTATCCTGTCGAAATATGGCTGTGGCCGAGCCCTGAAGGTAAGGAAGGACAACTGGCTCCAGCACCTCGGATATGTAGCGCCGGCTATTTAAAGTACCGGCAATGCGTACTAGAGGCGTGCGAGAGTAATATCCAATACCGCCCCATACCATAATACCCGGTGCAAGACCAGTGTGGCGGTGCATAATGCAGCTGTCCAGCATCCTCTCTCCACGGTGTCTCCACACTCGAATCCGACCATCGTGGTGCTGCAGACAGAAGCGTGCCTCGTCAGTAAAGACAACGTCATGCCATTCTGCCGTCCACATCCGTCTGTCATCACACCATTGGCGACGGAGACGTCTGTGGTTCTGCGTCAATGGTAGACGAAGCAATGGACGCCTTGCGGACAGACCACTCTGCTGTAAACGGCGTCGAATGGTACGCGCAGACACTGGATGATGCGTTACAGACGCAATGTGCTGTGCTATGGTTCGGAATGTCACTGAGCGATCCGTCACTGCCATGCGCACAATTTGCCTATCAGCACGTGCAGTGGTGCACCGAGGTGAATGCGATCGACCACGTCGGTCCGTCGTACCCTCCTGCATCCAACGGTCACATATCGGCATTACAGTTGTTTGGTTTCGTCCAACACGACTAGCGATTTCTCTGTATGATAATTCACAATCTCGGTAAGCCACTATCCTTCCTCTGTCGAACTCGGATACTTGATCAAACGATGTTCGCTGTTGTCTACGAGGCATAACTGATCGTCTTGCGAAACAACCACAAGGTAAACACACGTGCCGAACGTACACTCGTCGAAATCGCCAAGCCTTAAATGGCGCTATGAGGTGGCGCCACAGGCGCGCGTGATGTGCGTCTGCGCTGAAATTCTAATGAGTTGCATATCTCATCGCTGCAAACCCATGTTGTAAATTTCACTTGATTCGGATGCTTCCTTCAGGGTGTTGCATTTACGGTGGCCAGCAGTGTACATTGATCAGCCAGAACATTAAAACCACCGTCCTGCTATCGATATAAACCCGTCCAGGCGATAGCAGTGTCACCTGGCGTGAAATAACAGCAGAATCATGCACGGTGCATGCAGTATCAGTGAGCGACTTGTCGGGTGTTCGAGGAGTGCTGTGGTGAGTGTCTTCAACACGTGGCGAAACCAAGGTGAAACCACGCCCAGACGTCGTGAGGTTGGGCGACCACCCGTCATTACAGATGTCGGACGTCGTAGGCTGGGCAGACTAGTGGAACAGGACAGGCGACGAACTGTGGCGGAACTAACGTCAGACTTTAATGCTTGCTGGAGTACAAGTGTGTCTGGACACACAGTGCACTGAACACTCCTAAGGATGGGCCTGCACAGCCGACGACCCATGAATGTACCCTTGTTAACACCACCACATCGGCAAGCTGACTGAAATGGACACATGATCATCGACACTGGACGTTGGCACAGTGGTAGAGGTTGCGTGGTCTGATGACTCCCGACACCTTCTTCATCATGCCGATGGGAGGGCGTGAATCTTGTGTCTTCCAGCTCCTTGACAGCTGCACTGTGGGACGGAGGCAAGCTGATGGCAGCTCCATTATGCTCTAGAGAACATTCACGTGTCCATCCATGGGTCCAATGGAGCTCGTTCAAGGCACCATGATGGCCAACGAACATCGTACACTGGTTACAAACCACGTACACACCTTCATGACGATCATGTTTCCAGACGGCAGTAGTATTTTTGATCAACAGAACGCGCCATAAGATAAGGCCAACAGTGTGATGGAGTGGTTCGAGGTACATAGTGGCGAGTTCCAATTGATGTGCTGCCTCCCTCCCCACCCCAACTCACGAGATTTGAACCCGATCGAACACTTCTGGAATGAGATTGATCGTAGAGTCAGTGCTCATCGCCTCTCTCCCTGGGATTTATGGGAATTTGGTGACTTTTGTTTGCAGATGTAGTGCCAACTCCTCCAGCGACCTACCAAGGCCTGACTGCTTAGCCGGCCGCGGTGGTCTAGCGGTTCTGGCGCTGCAGTCCGGAACCGCGGGACTGCTACGGTCGCAGGTTCGAATCCTGCCTCGGGCATGGGTGTGTGTGATGTCCTTAGGTTAGTTAGGTTTAAGTAGTTCTAAGTTCTAGGGGACTTATGACCTAAGATGTTGAGTCCCATAGTGCTCAGAGCCATTTGAACCTGACTGCTTCCATGCCATGATGCGTCGCTGCTATTATCCATGCCAAAGGTGGATGTATAGGCTATTAGGTGGGTGGTCATAATATTCTGGCTGGTCAGTGTACACTGCAATAAAACTGGCTCACACACACTAGGACTGGTCCCATAAGGCAGGCGCCAATAATCCCCACCCACACATTGAGGCTGAAGAGGTGCAGAAGGTTCGCTGCTACTATAACACGGGAATTCTCCGAAGTAAACTGGTCGGTGCTGGGAAGGTTGACGATAACGTCCCTCGTTAAGGCAGTCTCACCTGTGAATAAAATGGATAACAAGACTCCCAGCGCCGCAGTGGCCTTTTCGACGAACCAGCGACAAAACCGTCGCCATAAAGGTAAGATCGTAGTTAATAACGCTTGCACGCGTTGTATGTGAGAGGGATAGGAGCAGTTGTGGAGAATGTTCCACACAGTCGTCTGGTTTACGCCGCGTTGGTGGGCCGCCTGCCGATGCTGATACTGACAAGGGAACCTCCCCATCGCACCCCCCTCAGATTTAGTTAGAATTTGGCACAGTGGATAGGCCTTGAAAAACTGAACACAGATCAATCGAGAAAACAGGAAGAAGTTGTTGGGAACTATGAAAAAATAAGCAAAATATACTAACTGAGTAGTCGATGGGTAATATATGCAAAATCAAGGATGATATCAGCACAGGCGCGCCGTGGTCCCGTGGTTAGCGTGAACGGCTGCGAAACGAGAGGTCCTTGGTTCAAGTCTTCCCTCGACTGAAAATTTTACTTTCTTTACTTTCGCAAAGTTATGATCTGTCCGTTCGTTCATTGACGTCTCTGTTCACTGTAATAAGTTTAGTGTCTGTGTTTTGCGAACGCACCGCAAAACCGTGCGATTAGCAGACGAAAGGACGTGCCTCTCCAATGGGAACCGAAAACATTTGATCGCAAGGTCATAGGTCAACTGATTCCTCCACAGGAAAACGTCTCTGATATATTCTACACGACACTGGTGACGGCATGTGCGTCACATGACAGGAATATGTTGTCGACACACCTAACTTCCACACTTGGCGAATGGGTAAAAAGATTCTTCTACCTTGCCCGATTTAGGTTTTCTTGTGGATGTGATAATCACTTCCAAAAAATTGATGAAAACGTAAGAGTGTATCACATAAACTTCAACAAATGAATGCAACAGTTTCACAGTCGCACAGTTTTCTCTGTGCTCTGTCAAAACATATGTTTTTAAGGTTTTCAAATTTTTCCGTGTGTAGACCGTCAAATCCTGCATATGTCCAAGCAAATCTGAACATGTCCTGGAATTTTGCACAGCGAAGTTAATTATGTGTGAGTGCCTGAACTCTGATAATTGTCTGAAAATAATAAATTTTCATCTGAGGGAAGACTTGAACCGAGGACCTCTCGTTCCGCAGATGCTGACGCTAACCACGGGACCACGGCGCTCTTGTGCTCACATCGTCCTTGATGTTGCCTATGTTTCCTATGGACTGCTTAGTTTGTATATTTTGCTTATTTTTTCATAGTTCCACACAATTTCTTCCTGTTTTCTCGATTGATCTGTGTTCAGATTTTCGAGGCCTATCGACTGTGCCAACTTATAACTAAATCTGAGTGGGGTGCGATGGGGAGGTTCCCTTGTGAGGTCAAATTCTGCAGTGTTCAACACCTCCAAGAGCTGTGCGTAAGCACTGGGCGCAACCAACTCTCGTGGTTAACTATTCCCTTAAACGAGCTTATCTCACACAAATCGCGAAACACTGTTGCAAACTGTGGCGCAGTTGATGTCGGCGGGGATATTTTTACCGGTACAGTCTTGTTGCCGCCCTTCCATAGCAATTTGCCTGTCCGTCAGTAAAGATCACGTCGGCCTGTACCTTGCTGGTGTACCGGGCCATCGTCTCTCAGCGCTGCACTACGTGACACACGCTCACACCTGAGTGAGTCGGCAATATCAGTGAAGCGGATGCCCCCTAGTACTGATGTGTGAGCGCACCGCCATCATGAATAACATCACTGCCTTCTTGACTGTGGGGCTAAACCACTAGTTCAGACAGAACATTCCCACTTGTTTGGTGACTTCTCATGTGTGCTTTCAGTCATTGAAACCTACACAGTCTAATATTTTTTATCTCCAGCTTCCTTGGGAATGCATTTCCGGCCACTTGTCCATACGACCCTTCTTAGTTCCTTATCCCCTCTGGGATCATTTGCTACAGTTCATTCCCATTGAGCAAAATCATCTCGAATAAGTGGCAGTTCCATATTAAATAAATCGGCCGCAACACATGCTTGTATCTGACAGTTATAATTAAAGTGCAGCTACCCACAGAGGTCCAGTGTGGGCTGTAATTATCGTATGACAGCGAAACTGGTAGATATGCTAATGCGTTAATGGGGAACCGGTTTACACGGGAAAAAAAAAAGTTGCAACTTTGGCCATCAGGTGCAGATCTGATGTTGTGAATGCAGGAAAGACTTATAGAAGTGTTTGCATATGTTGTTCCTTAAGAGATGTTGACAGAAAAGGTCGAACAAGTGAGAAAGGCCTAGTGTCGATTTTATTATTAACAGCCGCTTACACAGGTTGTTCAGTATGAGGACTGGAGACGTTGACGACGTGTTGCACAGCGCCAGATTTGCACCTCGTGATCAGATTTGGAACTAATTTTTTTCCAGCGTAAGTCAGTTCCTCATTAACGCATCAGCATGTCTTCCAAATTTTCTGGACCTCCGTGAGTAACTGCACCTTAATTATAACCACCCAGTAGATACTTGAAGCTTGTGGGTGAATCCACTATTTTCAGCTGTTTGTGAAAAGGGGAAAGACGGGAAGGAATAGGGAAGATGCTGATGTCACAAGCAGAAGTTATAGAGAAAGCACATGTGAACGCTGAGCGGTAACACAATATGTAAAGAGACGTGAAAATCTAACAGCCATGGCGGATAAGAACGCTGTGGTAGCGGAAGGATTAGAACAAGCATTTGCAGGAGAGTGTGGACTCGGCTGTTGGAAAGACAGAGGAGAAAGGAAAATTAAGTTCAGCAATGTATTTCAGCTAGTAATAGCGAATACACTCTCCAAGAATCATAGAAGGAGGAGGTATACTTGGAAAAGGCCTGGGGATAAGGAATTATGCCAGCTGAATTACACCATGTTAAGACAGAGATTCTGAAATCAGATATTGGATCGTATGGTGCACGCAGAAGCAGATAAAGACTCAGAGCTAAATTTAGTAACGATGAGCACTAGACCAAGTTTATGAGAATCGTCAGATAGAATCAGTATGTAAGGATGTAGGACACAGTCTTATAGAGGAATGATGATGCGTGTTTGACGTTCTCTGAATCTTCAGATACTGCGATAATCACTACCATAGTAGGCAGTACAGCTGAAGAGGAGCAGACATCCCTTAAAAGGGCAAAAGGGCAAGTTGGATAGAAAAAAATGGTGCAGGAAGTGTGAAGGGACCTTGGCTACCGGAATAGTTACTTCAGTTCATCAACGAAAGTAGAAAGTACAAAAAAGTTGAGGAAAGGAAAGGAATGCATTAACATAGAACATTTAGCAATCAAAAGGAAGTGTAAGAAAGCTTAAGCGAAATGGCTAAAGGAAGAATGAAAAGAAATCGAAAATGAAATGATCTTCCGTAGGAAAGTGAAATCGGGAGTTACCAGGACCAGAAAAATGACATGAAAGGACTAGGCCCCTTTAACTAACATAATTTATCTTTGGACAACAAATTGATTTTTACATTTTTTTTGGTAACAGATTCCCTTTGAAAAACAGGTAGAAAAATTAAAGTTAATTTGGTATTATAGGTGTTGAAAATGGTGAATGAGACGGCTGTTAATTTACAATAATAATAACCTCAAAGAAGTTCGGTAATAAGACCTTAACAATACAGGGCATCTTAAAATTTTTAAATTAAATAACTTTAAACAAACCAGCCAATTAAAATAATTAAAACAGTTCTAGATAAATTTCTTCAGAACATACATCAAAAGATTCATAATAAAAGTAGAACAACGATGCAATATTTATTAAGCATTAAAGGGAAAACTTCTTGTACGGAGTCAGTTAATCAAAGGCCTCTTGGTCTAAAGCAAAATTTCTTTCACAGCGCAAGTCAGATAACGTAAGATACTCAACTTGAGCACAGACAGCCAGAACGCGTGACTGCAAACAAATAGCAAGCCGCGCTACGAAATGCTCGAGAGCGGAGGACACGGCCGCCAGTAAGCCAGGCCCACGCGGCAAGAAGCCGCCGACACGGAACACTCTCCTAGCAACTTAGTAAGTGCTTTTAACAAACAAGAAAGATAAGTATCTGACTGCATTGTACTACAGGTAAAAGTTATGGATTAACCATGATTGCACTTACAGAGCATTTCCAATAAGTTGATACGCCCTAGGAAGTAAGCTTCGCTAACGGAGAACTACAAAAGGAACCTGTAATTTCTTCCAGGAACGAATATAATAAACAACTCGCTAGGATCTTACCATTAGCCGGAGCTCACGACATGCTTAAAAGGATTCGATAATACACTACTGGCCATTAAAATTGCTACACCACGAAGTTGACGTGTAATTTCTTCCAGGAACGAATATAATAAACAACTCGCTAGGATCTTACCATTAGCCGGAGCTCACGACATGCTTAAAAGGATTCGATAATACACTACTGGCCATTAAAATTGCTACACCACGAAGTTGACGTGTAATTTCTTCCAGGAACGAATATAATAAACAACTCGCTAGGATCTTACCATTAGCCGGAGCTCACGACATGCTTAAAAGGATTCGATAATACACTACTGGCCATTAAAATTGCTACACCACGAAGTTGACGTGCAATTTCTTCCAGGAACGAATATAATAAACAACTCGCTAGGATCTTACCATTAGCCGGAGCTCACGACATGCTTAAAAGGGTTCGATAATACACTACCGGCCATTAAAATTGCTACACCACGAAGATGACGTGCTACAGACGCGAAATTTAACCGACAGGAAGAAGATGCTGTGATATGCAAATGATTAGCTTTTCAGAGCATTCACACAAGGTTGGCGCCGGTGCCGACACCTACAACGTGCTGACATGAGGAAAGTTTCCAGCCGATTTCTCATACACAAACAGCAGTTGACCGGCGTTGCCTGGTGAAACGTTGTTGTGATTCCTCGTGTAAGAGGGAGAAATGCGTGCCATCACGTTTCCGACTTTGATAAAGGTCGGATTGCAGCCTATCGCCATTGCGGTTTATCGTATCGCGACATTGCTGCTCGCGTTGGTCGAGATCCAATGACTGTTAGCAGAATATGGAATCGGTGGGTTCAACAGGGTAATAGGGAACGCCGTGCTGGATCCCAACGGCCTCGTATCACTAGCAGTCGAGATGACAGGCATCTTATCCGCATGGCTCTAAAGGATCGAGCAGCCACTTCTCGATCCCTGAGTCAACAGATGGGGACGTTTGCAAGACAACAACCATCTGCACGAACAGTTCGACGACGTTTGCAGCAGCATGGACTATCAGCTCGCAGACCATGGCTGCGGTTACGCTTGACGCTGCATCACAGACAGGAGCGCCTGCGATGGTGTACTCAACGACGAACCTGGGTGCACGAACGGCAAAACGTCATCATTTCGGATGAATCCATGTTCTGTTTACAGCATCATGGTGATCGCATCCGTGTTTGGCGACATCGCGGTGAACGCACATTTGAAGCGTATGTTCGTCATCGCCATACTGGCATACCACCCGGCGTGATGGTATGGGGTGCCATTGGTTACACGTCTCGGTCACCTCTTGTTCGCATTGACGGCACTTTGAACAGTGTACGTTACATTTCAGATGTGTTACGACCCGTGGCTCTACCCTTCATTCGATCCCTGCGAAACCCTACATTTCAGCAGGATAGTGTAAGACCGCATGTTGCAGATCCTGTACGGGCTTTCTGGATACAGAAAATGTTCGACTGGTGCCCTGGCCAGCACATTCTCCAGATCTCTCACCAACTGAAAGCGTCTGGTCAATGGTGGCCGAGCAATTGGCTCGTCACAATACGCCAGTCACTACTCTTGATGAACTGTGGTATCGTGTTGAAACTGCATGGGCAGCTGTACCTGTACACGCCATCCAAGGTCTGTTTGACTCAATGCCCAGGCGTATCAAGGCCGTTATTACGGCCAGAGGTGGTTGTTCTGTGTACTGATTTCTCAGGATCTATGGCACCCAAATTGCTTGAAAATGTAATCACATGTCAGTTCTAGTATAATATATTTGTCCAATGGGTACCCGTTTATCATCTGCATTTCTTCTTGGTGTAGCAGTTTTAATGGCCGGTAGTCTGGTAATACCAGAGAGCCTACCAGCTTCTAAAACATCGTAAAAAATATTAAAACTTGGAACAGCTGCTTCTCCTGCATAAGAATTTTAGAACAATTTAAAAAAAAAAAAACTAGGGCAGATGTAGGTCCCTGATATAGCTATGCGTGACAACTGGGCACATTACAAAACCATAGCAACATTAACCATGGGAAATTTTTTGTGAGGGAGCGCTAGCCAGCAGATTAAGGCAAGTAATTTCAAAATTACGCAGAGCAGACAGGGCAATACACTAGTCCTAAAATCGCAGAACCAGACAACAAGTCGTTGCATTGACTTAGCTCACATTCATTACACCGGCTAGTGACTGTAGACGTTAGTATATGATATAAATTTCAAGTTGATACGTCTACTCGTCCCTGAGAAAAAAGGGTCGCAGCAGATGGACGGACGAACATGCAGTCAGATAAGAAATGACAAGATTGCCTTTCGCGGGAAAGTACTCTACCAAGTAGAGAGCACTTGCTCACGAAAGGCAAAGGTCCCGATTTCGAGTCTCGGTGCGGCACACGGTTTTAATCTGCCAGGAAGTTTCATATCAGCGCACACTCCGCTGCAGAGCGAAAATCTCATTCTAAGAAATGACAAATTTTTTTCGGGTGATATATTTGCAAATTCACAATTTTCGGAATTTTTTCCTTTACTTTTGCAGTGAAACCTTGTTTCTTGCCAAATTTCATGCTTATAAACCAACGGGAAGTACACTAGGTTTTTATGAATGAGTTTGTATCAAAATATGTGACATAAATGGCCGTATCTTTTGATTGCACTGTCTTAGAAGCTTGCCTTTTTTTTACATCGTCAGGGGACCGTAGACCTTAATAAGTGACATAAATTTCAACTTGAAACGCCTCCCAGTTCCTGAGGAAAAGGATTTTGAATAGTCGGACAGACAGACAGGCAGACAGACACATAGAGAACAAAGTGACCCTACAAGGTTTCCGTATTTAACGATTGCGGTACAGTACCCTAAAAGTATTGAGAAAGGGAAAACTACAAAAGGGTTCCATCCTGATTTTAATAGCAGCCCGTAACACCACAACTGCAGTTTGAGCCGTCGTATTACTTCTGGATTTCCAGAAGGCTTTTGACACTGTACCACACAAGCGGCTTGTAGTGAAATTGCGTGCTTATGGAATATCGTCTCAGTTTTGTGACTAGATTTGTCAGAGAGGTGACAGTTCGTAGTAACTGACGGAAAGTCATCGAATAAAACAGAAGTTATTTCTGGCGTTGCCCAAGGTATGTTACAGGCCCTTTGCTGTACCTTATCTATATAAACGATTTGGGAGACAATCTGAGCAGCCGTCTTAGGTTGTTTGCAGATGACGCTGTCGTTTATCGGCTAATAACATCATCAGAAGATCAAAACAAATTGCAAAACGATTAAGAAAAGATTGGGCAACGGCCTTGCCGCCGTGGTTACACCGGTTCCCGTGAGATCACCAAAGATAAGCGCTGTCGGGCGTGGTCGGCACTTGGATGGGTGACCATCTAGGCCGCCGTGCGCTGTTGCCATTTTTCGGGGTGCACTCAGTCTCGTGCTGCCAATTAAGGAGCTACTCGACCGAATAGTAGCGGCTTCGGTCAAGAACACCATCATAACGACCGGGAAAGACGTGTGCTGACCCCACGCCCCTCCTATCCGCATCCTCCACGGAGGATGACACGGCGGTCGGATGGTCCCGGTAGGCCACTCGTGGCCTGAAGGCGGAGTCCTTTTTAGAAAAGATATCTGAATGGTAAGAAAATTTACAGTTGACTCTAAATAACGAAAAGTGTGATGTCACCCACATGAGGCTAACAGGAATTCGTTAAACTTCGGTTAAACGATAAATCACTCTAATCTAAAGGCGTAAATTCAGCTAAATGCCTAGGAATTACAATTACGAACATTTAAATTGGAAGGAACACACAGAAAATGTTGTGGGGAAGGCTAACCAAAGACTGCGTTTTATTGGCAGGACACTTAGAAAATGTAACAGATCTGCTAAGATGACTGTCTGAACTAGGCTTGTCCGTCCTCTTTTAGAATACTGCTGCGCGGTGTGGTATCCTTACCAGATGGGGGTGACGGAGTACATCGAGAAAGTTCAAAGAAGGGCAGCACGTTGTGTATTATCGCGAAATATGGGAGAGAGTGTCACAGAAATAATACAGGATTTGGGCTGAACATCGTTAAAATAAAGGCGTTTTTCGTTGCGACGGAATCTTCTCACGAAATTCCAATCACCAACTTTCTCCTCCGAATGCGAAAATATTTTGTTGACACCGACCTACATAGGGAGAAACGATCACCGCGATAAAATAAGAGAAATCAGAGCTCGTACGGAAAGATATAGGTGTTCGTTCTTTCCGCGCGCTGTACCATATTGGAATAATAGAGAATTTTGAAGGTGGTTCCATGAACCCTCTTCCAGGCACTAAAATGTGATTTGCAGAGTATCCATGTAGATGTAGATGTACTTTCCGTGGCGTCATTCTAGTTGCATGTGGTAACCCTACTTTGCCTGCATGTGGTAACCCAACTTGAAGCGGCATCGCAACAGCAGGGTGGCAAGGCGAGAAGCGATTCCGACGCCGGAAGCGGTTTTACGTTTCACGTCACGCACCTCTCGTAAACGCTTCAAGGCCAACTTTCGGCCGGGGAGATTCGCTACTCAGGGACAAGACACGGCCGTTACTGAGAAACGTGCAGTATGGAGGAGGCGGGGCTTTCTCGGTGATGCGAAATGTTCCAAGTGCGGTACATGGCCTTCCACGCCCAATGCAGGTCGAATCTGTAAAGCCCTCTTTATGCCGAACCGAACACACAGCGAACGTGCAACATCCAACGAGAATCCTCTCTAGTGTAAAAGCTAGATGCGCGTGAACATTCGGTCGTGTTCGGTTCGCATTCGCTCGTCTTTCTCTAATTGTTGATGTTTTAGAGAACCATTCGGGTCCTCTGCGTTTCGGTCGTAGCAGTAGAGAAAAGTTTCACTGCTATCTTGTATACTCTTGTTGTTGTTGACACGAGTTGTGTGAGCAATGGAGAATGTAATGTTATTGATAGAAGAATGTAGCTATCATATGTGCTTCTAGGAGCGCAAATGCAAAAGGACTGATTAGTAGAAAATTACAGAAGTACTTGAAGGTCCGACTGGAAACCTGAGAAAGACAATAAAATCATTAGATGCTTGCATCAGGCGAGAACGGATTGAATAAATTCGAGCTTTGTAATTTATATGATTAAAAAGGAATGCATAATAAATTTAATTGAAAGGAAGCAAGTGTTATCTATCGAGCTGATTGAAATTAAAAATATGATCACTCTCATTACTTGCGTTCATGGTATCTGTAATTACAAGGCTTAAGTACTACTGTTACGTTAAAGATTTTCTATGATAAATAAAAATGGTTTGCCCGGTATCATGCTGTCCGACCCCTGACAAATTATATTGCAGATTTTATCAAGTAGTCTGTTTGAAAGAACAACAGTATGTTTTTTTGTCATCAGTCTTCTGACTGGTTTGATGGGGCCCGCCACGAATCCCTCTCCTGTGCCAACCTCTTCATCTTAGAGTAGCACTTGCAACCTACGTCCTAAATTATTTGTTGGACCTATTCCAGATGTGGACTCTGACCACAATCTATTGGTTATGACCTGTAGATTAAAACTGAAGAAACTGCAAAAAGGTGGGAATTTAAGGAGATGGGACCTGGATAAACTGAAAGAACCAGAAGTTGTAGAGAGTTTCAGGGAGAGCATAAAGGAACAATTGACAGGAATGGGGGAAAGAAATACAGTAGAAGAAGAATGGGTAGCTCTGAGGGATGAAGTAGTGAAGGCAGCAGAGGATCAAGTAGGTAAAAAGACGAGGGCTAGTAGAAATCCTTGGGTAACAGAAGAAATATTGAATTTAATTGATGAAAGGAGAAAATATAAAAATGCAGTAAATGAAGCAGGCAAAAAGGAATACAAACGTCTCAAAAATGAGATCGACAGGAAGTGCAAAATGGCTAAGCAGGGATGGATAGAGGACAAATGTAAGGATGTAGAGGCTTATCTCACTAGGGGTAAGATAGATACTGCCTACAGGAAAATTAAAGAGACCTTTGGAGATAAGAGAACCACTTGTATGAACATCAAGAGCTCAGATGGAAACCCAGTTCTAAGCAAAGAAGGGAAAGCAGAAAGGTGGAAGGAGTATATAGAGGGACTATACAAGGGCGATGTACTTGAGCACAATATTAAGGAAATTGAAGAGGATGTAGATGAAGATGAAATGGGAGATACGATACTGCGTGAAGAGTTTGACAGAGCACTGAAAGACCTGAGTCGAAACAAGGCCCCCGGAGTAGACAACATTCCATTAGAACTAATGACGGCCTTGGGAGAGCCAGTCCTGACAAAACTCTACCATCTGGTGAGCAAGATGTATGAAACAGGCGAAATACCCTCAGACTTCAAGAAGAATATAATAATTCCAATCCCAAAGAAAGCAGGTGTTGACAGATGTGAGAATTACCGAACAATCAGTTTAATAAGCCACAGCTGCAAAATACTAACACGAATTCTTTACAGACGAATGGAAAAACTGGTAGAAGCCGACCTCGGGGAAGATCAGTTTGGATTCCGTAGAAATACTGGAACACGTGAGGCAATACTGACCCTACGACTTATCTTAGAAGAAAGAGTAAGGAAAGGCAAACCTACGTTTCTAGCATTTGTAGACTTAGAGAAAGCTTTTGACAATGTTGACTGGAATACTCTCTTTCAAATTCTAAAGGTGGCAGGGGTAAAATACAGGGAGCGAAAGGCTATTTACAATTTGTACAGAAACCAGATGGCAGTTATAAGAGTCGAGGGACATGTAAGGGACGCAGTGGTTGGGAAGGGAGTGAGACAGGGTTGTAGCCTCTCCCCGATGTTATTCAATCTGTATATTGAGCAAGCTGTAAAGGAAACAAAAGAAAAATTCGGAGTAGGTATTAAAATCCATGGAGAAGAAATAAAAACTTTGAGGTTCGCCGATGACATTGTAATTCTGTCAGAGACAGCAAAGGACTTGGAAGAGCAGTTGAACGGAATGGATGGTGTCTTGAAGGGAGGATATAAGATGAACATCAACAAAAGCAAAACGAGGATAATGGAATGTAGTCGAATTAAGTCGGGTGATGTTGAGGGTATTAGATTAGGAAATGAGACACTTAAAGTAGTAAAGGAGTTTTGCTACTTGGGGAGCAAAATAACTGATGATGGTCGAAGTAGAGACGATATAAAATGTAGATTGGCAATGGCAAGGAAAGCGTTTCTGAAGAAGGGAAATTTGTTAACATCGAGTATAGATTTAAGTGTCAGGAAGTCTTTTCTGAAAGTATTTGTATTGAGTGTAGCCATGTATGGAAGTGAAACATGGACGATAAATAGTTTGGACAAGAAGAGAATAGAAGCTTTCGAAATGTGGTGCTACAGAAGTATGCTGAAGATTAGATGGGTAGATCACATAACTAATGAGGAGGTACTGAATAGGATTGGGGAGCAGAGGAGTTTGTGGCACAACTTGACCAGAAGAAGGGATCGGTTGGTAGGACATGTTCTGAGGCATCAAGGGATCACGAATTTAGTATTGGAGGGCAGCGTGGAGGGTAAAAATCGTAGGGGAGACCAAGAGATGCATACACTAAGCAGATTCAGAAGGATGTAGGTTGCAGTAGTTACTGGGAGATGAAGAAGCTTGCACAGGATAGAGTAGCATGGAGAGCTGCATCAAACCAGTCTCAGGACTGAAGACCACAACAACAACAACAACATTCCAGTCTCTGTCTTCCTCTACAGTTTTTGCCCTCTACAGCTCCCTCTAGTACCATGGAAGTCATCCTTCATGTCTTAACAGATGTTCTATCATCCTGTCCCTTCTCCTTATCAGTGTTTTCCACATATTCCTTTCCTCTCCTCGTTCCTTATCAGTCCTAATTTTCAACATTCCTGTAGCACCACATGTCAAATGCTTCGATTCTCTTCTGTTCCGTTTTTCCCAAAGTCCATGTTTCACTATCATACAATGCTGTACTCCAGACGTACAGCCGGCCGTGGTGGCCAAGCGGTTAAAGGCGCTACAGTCTGGAACCGCGCGACCGCTACGGTCACAGGTTCGAATCCTGCCTCGGGCATGGATGTGTGTGATGTCCTTAGGTTAGTTAGGTTTAAGTAGTTCTAAGTTCTAGGGGACTGATGACCTCAGCAGTTAAGTCCCATAGTGCTCAGAGCCATTTGAACCATTTTGAACCAGACGTACATTCTCAGAAATTTCTTCCTCAGTTTAAGGACAATATTTGATATTAGTAGACTTCTCTTGGCCAGGAATGCCCTTTTTGCCAGTGTTAGACTGCTTTTGATGTCCTCCTTGCTCCGTCCATCGTTGGTTACTTTACTGCCTAGATAGCAGAATTCCTTGACGTTATCTACTTCGTGACCATCAGTCTTGATGTTAAGTTTCTCGCTGTTCTCATTTCTACTACTTCTCATTACCTTCGTCTTTCTCCGATTTACTCTCAAACCATACTGTGTACTCATTAGACTGTTCATTCCGTTCAGCAGATCATTTAGTTCTTCTTCACTTTCACTCAGGAAAGCAATGTCATCAGAGAATCGTATCAATGATATCCTTTCACCTTGACTTTTAATTCCACTCCTGACCCTTTCGTTTATTTCCATCATTGCTTCCTCGATGTACAGATTGAACAGTAGGGCGAAAGGCAGCATCCTTGTCTTACACCATTTTTAATATGAGCACTTCGTTCTTGGTCGTCCACTTTTATTATTCCCTCTTAGTTGTACATATTGTGTGACTCGCCTCTCCCTATAGCTTACCCCTACTTTTCTCAGAATTTCGAACATATTCCACCATTTTACATTGTCGAACGCTTTTTCTAGGTCGACAAATTCTATGAACGTGTCTTGATTTTTCTTTAGTCTTCCTTCCATTATCAACCGCAACGTCAGAATTCCCACTTTTGTACCTTTACCTTTCGTAAACCCAAACTGATCTTCATCTAGCGCATCCTCAATTTGTTGACATTATTATTCTTTTCTGTACTTAAATAGAATCCTTGAAGTGCTTCATATACGTCACAGCAGACATCGGAAACTATCTGATGTATACAGGGGTTGGACAGAAATGTGAAAACACCAAATACACAACACATTACACTGCCTAAAAAACCAATGGCTTTAAAAACGCCTTCCAGCCGTCTCGGAATGGATGAATACAAATCCTATACGGTTTTCAAGAGGATCTTATAGTATTCTTCTTGCGAAATACAGGCAAATTCAGCTAACGACGATGGAAGTGAATAGCGACCACACACACTTCTCTCCAAAGACCACAAAGGCTCCATAATGTGGAGATCTGGTGTCTGTCATGGCCAGGGAAGACGCATCACCTCATCCTCGTGGTCATGAAACCAGTCCTGGACGATGTGACCTGTGTGAACAGAGGCGTTGTTTTCTTGGAACAAAGTACTTGTGTTGGGCAACAAACATTATACCATGGGATGGACCTGATCAGCCAAAATGGGCACACAATCGTTGGCAGTAATTCGACCTTAGAGTACCCACGGCGCCAACGGAATATCACGATATGTCCGCCCAAATCATCACAGAACCCCGGTCACGTTTCACTCTTCGGCTGTTAGTTGGAAACGGCGTGCAACTAGACTCATTCGACCAAATGACTTTCTCCCATTGCTCCATATTCCAGGTTTTAAGGCTTCGGCACCACGTTTCTCTGTTATGGGCATTTGCATCAGTGTAGTCGGACAGTTTCGGAATTCCAGCCCGCCTTGCAATTCCCTGCTTACACTGTGTCATCAAAAGTATCCGGACACCCTCCATCGGTAATGCTGCAATTCAGTATGGTGTTGGCCGACCCTTAACCTTGATGACAGCTTCCACTCTCGCAGGCATACGTTCTATTAGGTGCTGGAAGGTTTCTTGGGAAATGGCAACCCATTCACGGACAGCTGCACTGAAGAGAGGTATCGCTGTCGGTCGGTGAGGCCTGGCACGAAGACGGCATTCCAAAACATCCCAAAGGTGTTCTATAGGATTCAGGTCAGGACTCTCTGCAGGCCAGTCCATTACGGGGATGTTATTGTCGCGTAACCGCTCCGCTACAGGCCGTGGATTATGAACAGGTGCTCGATCGTGTTGAAAGATGCAGTCGCCATCCTCGGATTGCTCTTCAACAGTGGGAAGCAAGAAGGTGCTTAAAACATCAATGTAGATCTGTGCTGTGATAGTGCCACGCAAAACAACAAGGGGTGCAACCCCCCCCCCCCCCCCCCATGAAAAACACAACCACACCATAACATCATCGCCTCCGAATTTCACTGTTGGCACTACACACGCTGTCAGATGACGTTCACCGGGCATTCGCCATACTCACACCCTGCCATCGAATAGCCACACTGTGTAAAGTGATTCGTCGACACAACGTTTTTACACTTTCAGTCGTCCAATGTTTACGCCCCTTACACCAAGCGAGGCGTCGTTTGGCATTTACCGGCGTGAAGTGTTGCTTGTGAACAGCCACTCGAACATGAAATCCATGTTTTTTCACCTCCCGCCTAACTGTCATAGTACTTTCAGTGAATCCTGATGCAGTTTGGAATTCCTGTGTGATGGTCTGGATAGATGTCTGCCTATTACAGATTACAACCCTCTTCAAATGTCGGCGGTCTCTGTCAGTCAACAGACGAGGTCGGCCTGTACGCTTTTGTGCTGTACGTGTCCCTTCACGTTTTCTTTTCAATATCACATCGGAAACAGTGGACCTACGGATGTTTAGGAGTGTAGAAATCTCACGTACAGACGTATGACAGAAGTGACACCCAATCACCTGACCACGATCGATGTCCGTGAGTTTCGCGGAGCGCCCCATTCTGCTCTCTCACGAAGTCAAGTGACTACTGAGGTCGCTGATAGGGAGTACCTGGCAGTAGCTGGCACCACAATGAACCTAAGACGAAAAACGTATGTTTTGGGGATGTCCGGATACTTTTGATCTCATAGTGTATGTAGCACCCTTCTTTCTGTATTGGTGCTGACAGAGTTCGCGAGTGCGACATTCAGTTCTCCAATGACTTTTGCACCTGTCGTCCTCTTGTTTTTCTTCACAGTTCTTTTCACAATGATCGTCTGACACTGTCACTCAACACACATTTTCGTCCGCGCTGTGTCCGCTTCTACTGTATGCGCTATAAATCTTCGATATCATGGTACTTGAAATTCCGAACTACCTTCGTTACGGAAGCACCCAATATACGAACACCAACAATTTGCTCACGTTCGAAGTCACTTAGCTCCGATATAATACGCCCACAACTACAAATATCATTGTTCCGACCACGACTGACACTTGCAACGTACTGAGGTCTTAGCAAGTCAGAAACTGCAATTTACTTTTGTCATGGTAAGTAGGCGTATGTTGACTGTAAAAGTGATCGATTATTACTTCGTAAAGCGTGTATTGGCATTTTGATGTGCGCTATTAAGATCAGGCACTTTCAGCGCAGCCTTATGAGTTCAGGCTTGAGAATGAACCATTTGGTCGCCAACCGTATGTACTGAAACTTTGATAGATTTGTTAATAAATGCTTCATGAAAAAAATAGTGTTCTGCTTTTAAACATCCGAGCTAAATAATCCTCTCTGAATACCAACGTTTTGCATGATGGCTCTAACTACACTGATGGAAAAAAAGTCACAGCACCAAGAATGTGTTGTCCGACATAAATGAAAGTTGGATGGCGTGTTTCTATATCTGGAAGATGATATCTATTCATATTTCGCGCTAGTCGTATAAAGTGATACTCTTAGCGGCACTGTGAGGATACAAATCAAGTTTACTTTACACACTGTAACAGTCGTGGGCGTTATTTATCTTTGAGATTGGACGTGGTAAGTTGATATCAGACAAGAATTCCTTTAAAGCTACAAAGACTCCATTATCAACATCTCACTGAGCTTGAACGAGGTCGTGTAATAGGGCTACGAGAAGCTGGATGTTCCTTATACGGTAGTGTAGAAAAGCTTGACAAGAATGTAGCCACTGTACATTACTGCTGGCAGCGATGATCACGTGAATGTACACCCGCAGGAAGCTCGTGTGCCGGATGACTACACGGCAGTACCAGGAGGGAAGACCATCGTGGTCGGCGTATGGTTCTGGAGCGTCGTACTTGCAGCAGCAATTTGAGCAGTATTTGGTACCACAGTGACAAAACAAGTGTTACAAATTGGTTACTTTAGGACAGCTCCGTTCCAGATGCCCTTAGTGTGCATTTCACTGACCGAATCACCGCTATCTGCGACTTCAATAGTGACAAGCGATAGCTCATTGGAGGGCAGGATGGATGTCTGTTTATTTTCTGATGAAAGCTGGTTCTTCCTCGGTGCCAGTGGTGACAGTATGCTGGTTGGGAGGCCATTTGAGAGCCTGCAACCAGTCTGTCGGCGTGTGAGAGACATTGGACCTACACCTGGAGCCATGGTCTGGGACGTGATTTCAAATGACAGCACCCTGACTGCAAATTTGTTCGTCACTCTGATGATTCGACCTGTTGTGCTCATATTCATGAACAGCATTCCAGGGAGTCTCCTATTTTCCAACAGGATAACACTAGTCCATAGCGCTGTGGTAACCCAACATACTCTACAGAGTGTCGACAAGTTGCCTTGGCCTGCTCGATCACCAGATCTGTCTCCAATCGAGCACATATGGGACATCATCGGGCGACAACTTTAGCGTCATCCACAACCAGCATTAACCGTCCCTGTATTGACCGACCAAGACCAAAAGACATGGAACTCCATCCCATAACTGACTTCTGGCACCTGTACTGCATAATGTATGCCACGCTTGCGTTCAACGTTCTGGCGGTTACACCGGTTATTAATGTACCAGCATTTCACATTTGCAGTGGCTTATCTCGCGCTTACATTAACCTTGCAATAATAATCACTTAAATATATTACCTAGACAAATCTATTCTCGAAATGTCATTACTCTGCATTAATTATTTTTTGTTGTTGCGGTTTTTTTTCGTCAGTGTATATAGTTATGTATCCTGTTAGCACCCAAAAACAACAACTCAGCGGTCATTGGCTATGTTCGTTGTCTCGTGTTCTCTTCCGTTCCCTCTAGTATCGATGTAAGCGAGTGGTAGTGAACAATGGTGAATTGTCTGCGAACGCGCACTCGCTCGTATGCGCCTCCACTCGAGCCATCGTAGATAGGCCTTAGAGGTGGGCGTTCACTGGGGCGCGTTGCACGAACGGCACTATTGTTTCTTTGCAACTTGTAAAACTAGCCGACCAGCGGAAAATGCGGCCTTCCTAAACATGGGGGGGGGGGGGGGGGGGGGGGCATTCGGCTGAGGTCTAAGTGTTCGCGTGTGCTGCGTATTCATGTGACATCACAGAAGAACCCCGCAAACTTTTTAAAAAATTGGTCTCTACCTGCCCAGCCTTTCAGTACATTACAGTGTACCGTACTGAAAGTATTTGCAAATTACACATTCATTTATTATGTTTGCAGAGAAGTTTCGATACAACTAACTCGAACGATACTGCATAAAGAACTTTGGCATTTACGATGGCCGCAAAGCATTAAGTAGCAGGTGGAGTGCATAGTAAATACCAGTGACGTAAATAAAGGCCCCGCAAACCTCAGATATGTTTTAAAATTAGTTAATAGCCCAGTAACGAAAGTTAAATTGGAGAAATTTGGAAATTTGTGGTAAAGACTATGGGACCAAATTGCTGAGGTCATCGGTCCCTAGGCTTACGCACTACTTAATCTGACTTAAACTAACTTACACTAAGGATAACACACACACACGCCCATGCCCGAGGGAGGACTCGAACCTCCGACAAGGGGAGCCGCGCGAACCGTGTCAGGACGCCATAGACCGCACGGCTACCCCGCGCGGCTAAACTGGAGAATAATCTGACAATTAAAAATTTGGAAGTAGAAGTCAATACAGTTGCAGCACAATATCCACTAGAATGTAAACATGGTATGTGTGATAGTCATAATAGAACAGGACGTACAGCAACGCCTTTTCTAAAGATCAAAAGTAGACAGTCTTAAGTGACTAAACCGGTAATGAGAAATAAGTAGTACTGAATGCAATCTAGACTATTAAATTCTCTGCTACTGCAAAAACTGAACGGGGAAGGTTCTGATAGATTGAAAATTCATAGGGGGACAGGGTAACGGCTTTGAAAATGAATCGGGTGTAAACTACGGTGACGCATAATTTGAAAACGGAGCACCAGCAATAGACGCCGATTCACCATCAACACTCTACTCAACCTCAAGATAATGAGCAAGATTCACGGGATTCTTCCAAGGTAAATTGAATGAAGAGACTAAACTAAAAATTGATAAACAGCGAGACATACAAGCCCCAAAGTCCTTTTCCTAGAGTCACTAAGACCAAAAGATTGTTTAGCTGCGATTACTATTGTAAATATACTGAAACAAGTCAGAAAATTAAATGATTTTGGCTATGCTACGCCCTTACCTAATGCAGTATATTGTGCAGCGTGTTGGTTATTTGGAGACAGAAAATGAATGGCGTGATGGACAAATTAATAATTGCCAAGCAAGAAAATAAAACTACGTGAAACACGCTCTGCATATTTAAATTAGTAACTGTCAGGGCCTAAAAAAAATGGCCCTGAGCACTATGGGACTTAACATCTATGGTCATCAGTCCCCTAGAACTTAGAACTGATTAAACCTAACTAACCTAAGGACGGCACAGAACACCCAGTCATCACGAGGCAGAGAAAATTCCTGTCCCCGTCGGGAATCGACCCCGTGAACCCGGGCGTGGGAAGCTAGAACGCTACCGCACGACCACGAGCTGCGGACTGTCAGGGTCTAAGCAAGGAAATCAAACTATATGAAACTTGCTCTGCACATTTAAATATGTGTACTACTTACAACGTCTGGAAACTTGGAAAAATCATTCACACACTTTCCGATGAAGAGCATGACCAAATGAAAGCTACAATTTCTACAACACTGGATGCAACAAAGACTTTATACCAAATTGCTTTCCAAGGCCATAGTAAGTCTGAAATAAGTGAAGAGCGGCAGTTTCTAAAATATAATAGACCTCTCCAGATATGATCCTTTTTTTGAGAGCACACCCGTCAGATGAAAGTACTAAAACCAAACATCCAAATCGAGATGACACAACAACTGTTAAATGATTGTGCTGTAGTGCGGATCATCATTTTTACTTACTGTAGACACAACCCCCGATGTGTCAAGAAAGGAGCAACGTAGTAAGATATTTGCACTTAGATTTAAGCAAACCATATAGAAATGAATTTGAAATAATAAAATCTTTTTTAGGATTCCATGAGGTAAGGGGCCATGATGCTGAGACTGTTGCGAAAAAGAAATAAGTGATTTACCTAAAATTAACATACAACTGGATAGGTAAAGAAGTTGCAAGTGCGATGGTGGTGCATCTAAGAGCGACAAATACTTAGGATCGCAGTCAAGAATTAAACTATATATACGCGGTGTTTGTTCTTTGGCGAGAACGCTCAATGATCTCTTCAGTGTAGAAATACAAACACGCTCGAACTCTTACGGGAATCAGTAAATCGCTGCTAGTAGTGAGGGTAATTGGCAGGGACATTACGTCAATAGTGTGCGTATGAGTTGGAAATTTGAGTCGGGCAGGGACCGTGTCTGGATGGCCGAGGCGGTAAAGGCGAGAAAAAGAAAAATTTTGGTACGAGCCACGGTCTGGCACAAGATTTCAGCTTTCCACTTTGATATATTTTAGTGGCCAACAGCAGCTAGTGTCTTTATTTCCTTTGTATGCAGTCTGCCATCGGTAGAGCAACAGAGCGGACGCGTACGTGTTGACTTCGTGCGGCGCGCGAGCTCGCCTTGTTTACTTTCTGACGGCCGTTGCTTAAGTGCCGGCTTACCTTGTACGATCCATGGCGAACCGTTACCGTAAATCAACACTCCGATTTACTTTCTGCAACGATTATGCCCGACCCAAAGCACTCGAGGTGGAGCGTTTTCTGCGAGAGGAAGTGAAGATCCCGGCTACCGATATTATCGGCATACATTTGTCCATCGTGAGCAGCACGGTCTATGTGAAAATCATTAACGACGCGGCGTGCGAACGCATACTACGTGAGACCAAACAGGGGCTCCGCTTCTGTCACGCTGATGGCAATGTGGGGGAGGTAACCGTCGACCACGCAGGCTTAGGTATGCGAACGATACGCATTTTCGAATTGCCATTCGAACTTCCTGCTGAGGAAGTCGTCGCGGCACTACGCCCATACGGCACAGTCCGTGGCCACACTGCGGAGAAGTGGACACAGTTTCTGACGTATCCTGTCCTAAACGGGTTCCGACAGGTCACCATAGATCTCCGAAGCCACGTCCCGTCCTACGGCGGATGCCGTGCAATAATTATATACGACGGCCAGCCTCGGACCTGTTCCGGGTGCGGCAAAGAAGGCCACCTTAGATCCGAATGCCTACAACGGCGTATTACGCAACTTCTAGCTGCCGAAGAACCACCCACGTCGCAACCTACGGTGCTACCGGTGACCTATGCCGCTGCTCTAGCCTCTCCTACCGCTTTGCAACGTCGCCCGGTCACCACAAACGACGCCACCAACGAGCCCGACCCGACACCGACGGAGAGCGCCTCGGACGACACGCCGCCTCGGCCGGCCATCGACGCCGCTCCGAAGATGCCGGCGCAACCCGACGCTGACCCTGACCTCAGAAACACGATGGAGATCGACTCGCTCCATCGTTCCTACAGCGGCCTTTCTGCCAGAACGACGCGACTCCCTTGCGTCGTCGGACACGGAGGGTCGCACAAGGAAACAACGTTCCCCGAAACGTCGCAAGCGAAGACGTCGCACCGTTTCCGGCCAAGAGGAGATGTTACAAGTCGAGGAGGACGTAACCGTCGACCAGCACGAGGCCTCCGAACCCGCTACTGCTGACGAAGACGTAATGAGCGCGGAGACATCTATCGGTGTGCCTGCGCCCCGTGCTGACGCTGAACTAAATCATGAACGTAACACAGGCGACACTACACCACGCACAATTACAACATCTTCTGCAGACAAAATGGACGATACACCAGTTTCCACTTCCACGGCGTGGCACGAGGAGGAGGTCAAGGAGCAGGACCCGTTACGGGACCCTGCGCCGTCACGGCCGCACCACTAATCATACTCTCCCCAGACTCCCCTGCGGGCCAGCGGGATAACGTTCCGCTGCGACGCCCACACCCTTGCGCGGACGGCGGAGTGGACCAGCCTCCAGCAATCCGACACCAGGCCTACCGGATAGCAACCATCAACACCAACAACATCCGTTCCAGGGTGAAAATCCGCCTTATGCAGGAGATGTTCTGGGCTTCGGATATTGATTTCGCCCTTCTGCAGGAAGTTCACTTGGCTAGTCTCCCGGATATCAATGGCTATACCGCCCACGCCTCCGCGAGTGATCCTATGGGCCGCGGGGTGGCCATCTACGTCCGTCACGGGATTTCTGTGACCGATGTCGCCTTCCTTCCATCAGCTCGGGGCATGGCACTCACTGCCATGGGGACACGCATCATTAATGTCTACGCTCCCTCAGGCACCGACCGACGGCATGAAAGAGCCCAGTTTTATTCCGAGGAAATCGCTCCACTGTTTTTAGGGCGTAATGACCAATGCCTACTAGGAGGTGATTTTAACTGCGTTCTGCATCCTAAAGATCAGATTCCCCACTATACTACATGCCAGGAGCTACGTATAGTGGTGCGAGACCTCCTGCTTCACGATACCTGGGAAGTACAACAGGGCGACCCTTCTGGCCATACCTTTCTTACAAGTCATTCCGCAAGCCGCCTAGACAGGATATATGTCTCACAAACTCTTAGATCTGCGATACGGGGCGCCGAACGATGGCCGCTGGCCTTTTCCGACCATTGCGCTTACATCTGTACGGTCCTCCTTCCGCCGCAATCAGTATGGCGCAGCCGTGCACCATGGAAACTCAATACCTCACACTTGCATGACCTGGCGTGTCGCCAACAAGTCACTGAAACGTCGACAGCCTGCGAACGACGCCTTCCCCGCTACCACTCGACATTGACATGGTGGTTGGACTGCGCCAAGCCGGCGATCCGGAGGACACTGATGAGATACGGGAAGGACATGGCCGACTGGCATCGCACCACTGTTGACTTCTATTACGCGATTCTCCGAGATCTGGATGCTCAACCGCCAACCCCGGACAACCAGTTGGAACGGCAAAGAACTAAGGCGAAGATAATTGCGCTGGCACGCCGGAAACTGCAAGGGGTCGTGATACGGACGCGGCGCCACGATCACGCGGATTTAGAAATTCCATCCATGCATGATATAGTGTCCGACAAACGAAGGCGTCGTCGGCAGATCATCAGCACTCTGACCACGCCTCATGGAACGCAGGTGACCACTCAGAATGACATCGTCCACGCATTCGTCGAGCACTACCGTCGTACTTGTAGTGATGAAGACGCTGAAACTGCAGCAGACGACTCCGTTTTGCATTACGTCACGCGCACCCTCCCCCACACGGAGGCGGATGCTTTGACAGTGCCGGTCACGCCAGACGAAGTCAACCACGCCATCGCCAAGGGTGCAGTCAACAGATCGCCCGGCTTTGACGGCTTACCGATTGTTTTACCGTACCTTTCGGGACCTCATGGCACCACGGTGGACGACTATGTATCAAGAACTGATGACATCTGACCAAGCAATCCCAACCGCCTTTGCTGAGGGCATCATTATACCGGTCCACAAACCAGCCCGAGGTTCGATGGTCACGAGTTACTGACCGCTCACCCTACTCAATGCCGATTACAAGATTTTCGCGCGCTTACTGGCAATGCGGCTCCGAACTACACTCCCTCATATCCCCTCGCCAGAGCAAACGACGCCTGGCGAACAGGTTAACATACAGACTGCCACAGGGGAATGCCGCGACTTAACTGCGATAGCGGCGGCCTGTAGATTCCGGGCAGCGGTCGTCGCTATAGACTTCGACAGCGCCTTCGATAAAGTGCGTCATCGTTTCCTGTTTTCGGTGGCAGCCCGAATGGGCATCCCCCCACCGTTTCTCGACGTCATCCGGCGTCTTTACGACAGTGCCAGTTCACGTGTCCAAGTCAATGGACGTTTAGCAGGGCCGGTACCTATCTGCCGTTCGATACGGCGGGGGTGCCCCCTCTCTACCCTCCTGTATGCCATTGCCCTTGAGCCCCTTATTGGTGGCTTGACGACCAAGCTCTCTGGCCTCACCCTACGCCAACACACTTTTCGCTGTCGGGCATATGCTGATGACCTTCTCCTCCTCATTCGCTCCGTCTCTGAGATTCGGGAAGTCCTCGAATTGATTACCCGTTATGGGGCTGTCGCTGGCAGTGCCATGAATGTCGCCAAATCTTCTGCAATGCACATTGGACGAGGTCTCCAGGAGGGTGGAGTGGCACCCCTGCCGCTTGTGCGGACTTTCCGGTACCTGGGCATTACCTTTACCCCCACGGTCACACACACAGCGGCAACGAATTTCCGTCGCCTGTTACACGTCATCCGCAACGACGTCCGCCAGAACCTCTTGCGCCGTCAGGACACACTTCAACGGGTTGAGTTTATTAATCTTTATGTGGCATCAAAATTGGTTCACATCGCGCAAGTTCTCCCTCTGCCAACTGCAATTGGGCGCAACATTCAGGCGGCTTTTGGCTATTATCTCACGGCTGGTTCAATGTTTAAAGTCCGTTATGAGACACTTACCCTGCCCTCACGGTATGGTGGCGTCGGGCTCGTCAATGTCCGTATGCGAGCTGCAGCCTTGTACATGAGTACCATGAGAAAACAGTGGATGGGCCAGGGTACATCTCTAACACGCAGCCTGCTTGAAGTCCTCCTACCTGCTTCCACCTCACCACCGGTGTCTGTCGGCCATATCGTGCCTTATTTGTCCCATATTTCGACCTTTTTCGTCGACTACAGTTACATACATACCAGTCTCCCAGATACACGCCCACCTAGGACTAAGGATTTTTACAGCCTGTTGCTGCGCTGTGTTCCCCGGAATGTGATGGAGACCAAACATCCCTCCATCCAGTGGCCCATAGTGTGGACTACCGTCCACCAGCCCTTCCTCCCTACGAACGTCCGGGCACTGTGGTGTCACATAGTCAACAGGAAATTTGCCACGAAGCAGCGCCTGCACAACATTGGCTTGTCAGAATCCCCTCTTTGTCTCCTTTGCCAGCAACTGGACACTGATGAACACCGTCTGACATGCGCCTCATCGCAAGATGTATGGCGCTTCGTGCAGCAAATCATTGCCTGCTATCTCCGGGTGCCACCAGACACAATCGAACCTCGAATGTTTCTATACCCTGAGGACCGACATTTTCCCGCCGCCAAATGTCATGCTATTACGTGGGTCAAAGGATGGGCGGTCGCTTATCTCTTTCATGAGGGACCTAAATCCCGCCTCGACTTTTGGACCTATTTACGAACAGCCCATGCAGCTCTCGAAAACACGCCACGTTACCGAACATTATTTGCTAACTATCTTCGAGCGGTCTTTGTTAGACCTCCACTGAGTTGGGGGGTGCCTGGCTCCTCCCCCGGCGGTGTCTGAGTTTCAACCGCCTACGATCTATTCTACTTCTGACCTCCGCGGATGGGAGAGCGCGTCGCAGATTGCGCGGATTTTATTTCTTTTTGCTTTTCCTTTTTGCTTTCTTTTTCTTTAACCAGAATTTATATTTCTTTTCTTTTTCGTCGATGTGTTCCCATAATTTCATGATATTAGTGAATCTTACTAAAACACATGCAAATAAATAAATAACAAAAAAAGCGGTCTCACGCACAAAAAAAAGTGGTCAGCGTGACCGATTGCAGTCCTACGGGCCCGGGTTCGATTCCCGGCTGGGAAAAGTTAAAAAAAAAGGCGGTAAAGGCGAGAAAAAGAAAAATTTTGGTACGAGCCACGGTCTGGCACAAGATTTCAGCTTTCCACTCTGATATATTTTAGTGGCCAACAGCAGCTAGTGTCTTTATTTCCTCTGTATTATAAATAATTAAAGCACGGGTCCAAAGTGCTGAGTTTGCACGCTTTTCAACACATAATTTAAATTTGTTACTAAACGGTTCCGCCTTTAATATAGTGAAACTGCAACAGTTTTACGAAACATTACAATTCATCATGTTTCTTGAGTGCTACTGTTGCTTGGTGGCAAAAATAAATGAAACTGTTTGCAGCTGACAGACATGTTATGAAGAAACAGTACTCAACTAGATAGTTTTTCAGAACTGATTCATTGTCATCAGTCAAACGAAGTTCGTACAGTGTCCGTCAACAGGTATTAAGTGGGCATTCCGGGACGAATTTGACATTTCACCTTTGACCTTCGTGTTGTCTACATTCAGGGGCAGGGGAAATAATATAGTTGACATCACACTCTTATAAGTGATGTCATCATCCTTTTCTGTGACAAGTCACGTCCGCAATCCTGTTCCCTCCCCCCCCCCCCCCCTATAACAAACCAATCACAGCAAAGTATTAAAAATGAAGCAGCGTTGCTTGTGACTGATTATGATGACGACGCCACTGATGAGAGAAATGATATCACTGATATAGTTACCCTTGCCCCTGAATGTACGTAACCCAAATGTCAAAATTTTCCCGGAATCTCTGCTTAATACCTACTCCTATCCAGTATCATTTTAAAGAGTGAGACAAAAACACAAAGCGATTAAGCTTCTAATGTGATAAAACATTTGGAAACTTTCTATTTCAATGTCAGATTTTGGAAAATATTAACCTAGTTTTCAAGCGACTGTTGCTGTGCGGACATTTTGTTTGGTAAATATTGGTTTGTTTGAGAATGGGCATAGTTCAAAACCGGTCACCAACTAAATAAACAACCATTTTAGTTGCAACTCTAGCTGTCTCTTTTTGCATCACAATCAGTTTCATAACATCAGACGGCACATCTAAGTTAGTTAGATATTTATATGAACCAAAACTATCATCTGCAAGAACCAAAAACGAAGGAATTATTGTTAACGTCATTTCACCGTTTAAATCTGATAATGTGTTGGATTCCTTAGAAAACATTAACTCTCTCAGAACCAAGCCTATTTTATGCACGTATCCATAGAAACCAGGCAGTTTTAGCACTGCTTAAAAAATCACTGCATGAAATCTGCTGACTGGATTGTGACACGTTTAGTACCATTTTTAAGCTGCGCTTTTCTGCTTTAATAGTGCGTGAAAGGAACTTCACTGGAATGTGTGGCTTTCAGTTACAGTTATGGAAATCACTTGGATGTTTTTAAGAAATTAGAAAAGTCATACAAAGAAAGAAGCTCAAACTTTGTTTTATTTTTAATTTTACAGTACTGCCGACAGCCTTGCCACGGTGGTAAAACCGGTTCCCGTCAAATCACCGAAGTTAAGCGCTGTCAGGCTTCACTACCAATTGGATATGTCAGTGTCCGGGTCCACCGAGCACTGTTGGCAAGCAGGCTGCACCCAGACCTTGTGAAACCAAATGAGGAGCTACTTGATCGGGAAGTAGCGGCTCCAGTCACGATAACTGACGACTGCCGGGGCCGAGCGGTTCTAGGTGCTTCAGTCCGGAACCACGCGCAGGTTCGAATCATGCCTCGGGCATGGATGGGTTTCATGTCCTTAGGTTAGTTACGCTTAAGTAGTTCTAAGTCTAGGGGACTGATGACCTCAGATGTTAGGTCCCATTTGAACCAACTGCTGGGAGAGCAGTGTGCTGACCACATGCCCATTCATGTCCGCCCCAGTGCCGCTTGTCGTCTCAGGGTGAGATGCTGTTTAGTCAGTAGTGTAGGGCTTTCCGGGGCCCGTTTCGATGAAGCTAATTTTATGGTATTACATTATATCTTAATGTTTGTCTACAGATAATCATATAAAATGGTAAATGGTTCAAATGGCTCTGAGCACTAAGGGACTTAACTTATGAGGTCATCAGTCCCCTAGAACTTAGAACTACTTAAACCTAACTAAGCCAAGGACATAACACACATCCATGCCCGAGGCAGGATTCGAACCTGCGACCGTAGTGGTCCCGCGGTTCCAGACTGTAGCGCCTAGAACCGGTCGGCTACTCCGGCCGGCATATTCATATAAACCTTACTCAGAATCATATCTGTTTTTAGTGTGGGAAATTTTGAAACAAAGATTCCAGGCATAGTGCAACACCACATTGTTCACACTGGTAGCATGTCTGCGAGAGGCCTTGCCGCTCTCTTTCTTGCTTTTGGAACAGCACACGACACACACGACCGGCATATTTCTTAGTAGCTGGAGGTATGTGCTGCAAAAAATCTCTGTGTTAGCGAGCTTACAGTTCCTTCATTTCTTTGTACGACTTCAAGTGTATTATCTACAACAACCTGGGCTGCAAGCATTGTTATAAATTACTGTTATTGTGAATTTCTTATTGTGCACCGCATTGCATAGCCACGTTGCATTTGATGTCATATCGGCAGCACTCGGGAATGTAATTTTCGCCACCATTTCATAGTTCTGTGCTGGAATAATCATGCTGCAAGTGCAGGTCTTCAATAGATTGTAATCCAACACGTGAAGTGGTTACAATACTGGAGTCCCATTTTGGTAGTATGTGTACCAAATATGACCTGAAGCCTCTTAGACAATGTATGCACATACCCTTTATCCTTTCAATTCATCGTCAATATCGTATCTGTACGCATGAAAGACATTTCGCGCTTTTACAGCTTAGTAGCTACTGAATCTTTGTGATTATGTTTCCTACACTACTAGCCATTAAAACTGCTACACCACGAAGATGACGTGCTACAGACTAGAAATTTAACCTACGGGAAGGAGATGCTGTGATATGCAAATGATTAGTTTTTCAGAGCATTCACACAAGGTTGGCGCCGGTGGCGACACCTACTACGTGCTGACATGAGGAAAGTTTCCAACCGATTTCTCATACACAAACAGCAGTTGACCGGCGTTGCCTTGTGAAACGTTGTTGTGAAGCCTCGTATAAGGAGGCGAAATGCTTACCATCACGTTTCCGACTTTGATAAAGGTCGGATTGTAGCCTACCGTATAGAGTATCGTATCGCGACATTGCTGCTCGCGGTGGTCGAGATCGGTTAGCAGAATATGAAATCGGTGGGTTCAGGAGGGTAATACGGAACGCCGTGCTGGATCCCAACGGCCTCGTATCACTAGCAGTCGAGATGACAGGCATATTATCCGTATGGCTGTAACGGATCGTGCAGCCACGTCTCGATCCCTGAGTCAACAGACGGGGACGTTTGCAAGACAGCAACCATCTGCACGAACAGTTCGGCGACGTTTGCAGCAGCATGGATTATCAGCTCGGAGATCATGGCTGCGGTTACCCTTGACGCTGCATCACAGATAGGAGTGCCTGCGATGGTGTGCTCAACGACGAACCTGGGTGCACGAATGGCAAAACGTCATTTTTTCAGATGAATCCAGGTTCTGTTTACAGCATCGTGATGGTCGCATCCGTGTTTGACGACATCGCGGTGAACGCACATTGGAAGCGTGTATTCGTCAACGCCATACTGGCGTATCACCCGGAATAATGATATGGGGTGCCATTGGTTACACGTCTCGGTCACCTCTTGTTCGAATTGACGGCACTTTGAACAGTGGACGTTTCATTTCGGATGTGTTACGACCTGTGGCTCTATCCTTCATTCGATCCCTGTGAAACCCTAGATTTCAGCAGGATAATGCACGACCGCATGTTGCTTTGGCCAGCACATTCTCCAGATCTCACACCATTTGAAAAGTCTGGTGAATGGTGGCCGAGCAACTGGCTAGTCACAATACGCCAGTCATTACTGTTGAGAACTGTGGTATCGTGTTGATGCTGCATGGGCAGCTGTACCTGTACACGCCATCCAAGCTGTATTTGACTTAATGCCCAGGCGTATCAGAGGTGGTTGTTCTGGGTACTGATTTCTCAGGATCTGTGCACCCAAACTGCGTGAAAATGTAATCACATGTCAGTTCTAGTATAATATATTTGTCCAATGAATACCCGTTTATCATCTGCATTTCTTCTTGGTGTAGCAATTTTAATGGCCAGTAGTGTACATTGTTCGCGGTTACAAAAGCCCCAGCACCTTCTCAGACAGTTGCTGGAATAGCTCACGACTGAAACAAAGTCGGTCTAAATACACTGTGATGTGTGCCGCTGAGTTCTTCGGCTATCGATTCGCATCAGCGGTAGTTGCAGCACTGGCTGCGCGACTAGAGGGCGCGCGAGGACGCGAGGACGGGATTTTAATAGGGGTGTGGCGCGCGATAGCGAGATGCTCAACTCTTTTCATCGTTTTATTACCCATCCTGCCCCACGTCGTCCTGGCTCAGTTTGCAACGACACAGCCTTTCTCACTGGTAGCCAGCAAACTACCGGAGCTGTGGGGAGACGACATCCTCAGCTCACACTGACGGAACAGTGGGCATCAGATAGTCACATTCGTCTTAACGCCGACAAAACTAAGCTTGTCCTCTTCACTCCCAAACGGCCCGACTTGCGGGACAGGTTTACTCTTCACCGTAGATAACTTGCGTGGACGAACGAAGTAAAATACTTGCGGGTCACCGTGGACAGCTAACACCCTCGTCAAACGTCATATACACAACAAGAGGATTCAACTATTATACCTCCTACATCAATTATAGCCATTGTTGCGCAGTTTCCAGATGTTCGAGCGAAACTTCGGCTACATCGAGCGACAGTTTTGCCTGCACTTCTTTATGGCTGCTCCGCGTGGGGAACTACCAGCCCATCCAACCTTCGTCCACTCCAAGTCATTCAAAACAAATGCCTCCGCCTCTGCTTAGGAGCTCTAAGATGGGCCCGGATTGCCGACCTTCACATCGAACTGAACATCCCACGCATCTCCGATCACATCACGTGTCCAAGGCAGAAACTCCTTCATAGGATCGAGGAACTCAGGCCGACAACTGGAATTTACTGGTTCTATCGTTTCACAACGCTGGTACCGAGTGCGAGTCCCACGTGCAATCATCGAGGCCCCCAGTATCTGGATTCAGCGTTAACCGACACCTTTATTAGGGCCTGGGGCTACGAGCCCTTCCCCTGCTTACGTCTGAATAAAGCTTGAATAAATCCCTGTACCCAGCCATCCTAGAACTCCAGCCTTACTGCAAGGTAGTACTTCGGTTTACCTCAAATACGCACACACACACACACACACACACACACACACACACACACACAGAAAGAAAGAAAGATAGTGAGACGAGGAAGCACAGCAAACAGCGCATGAGTCAGTACAACAAGTGAGACGCTGCTACGGAGCCGGGTTGTGGACTCCTAGAGGACGCGAGTGAAACAAACAACGTCGAAAGCAGCGGGCCCTGGCGCGTTGCTGTTTCGCGAGGACGAAACAAGCCACTGAGGCTGGCGTCCCGAAGGTTTGGCAGTGCAAAGCGAGAACTGCTACTCCTAGATTCAGGGTAACATCATCAAGTAACGTTCATGGAGAATTTAAACATCTGGGCTAATACTGTTTTGCACCGAGTGGTCATGTATTATATACCTAAACTTACTATGTGCTTAAAAACATCTAGAACGCTATGGCTAAAGTCCGTTAAAATGGTTTAAATGGCTCTGAGCACTGCGGGACATAACATCTGTAGTCATCAGTCCCCTAGAACTTAGAACTACTTAAACCTAACTAACCTAAGGACATCACACACATCCATGCCCGAGGCAGTATTCGAAGCTATTCCAGACTGAAGGGCCTGAAACCGTTCGGCCACAGCGACCGACAAAGTCCGTTAAAAACATCTGCTATGTGGATGTAGTGGTAACCCAGTGGTTGTTACTTCTGATTTTTTTTAATTAAACATTTTGGACCGACATAGGCTGCTGTTAGTTGATATGTGGGTGGCTAGAGTAGCCTAACTTAAATATTCTCTGTTGTTATTATTCTTACGGCCATCTTTAACATGTCCTGGCAGTATTACCGTATGCTTTGTTTTGGAGTAATTTGTGGCAGTAAAATGGTTTCTGTCTAGCCTTTAACCGCACATCGATTTTTAAATTGTTACCATTGAATACTTATAAAACCTTAAGCCTGTTACGTTCCAGGATTTGAGGTCTTATTCATAGACAAGTCGTAACCTACTGTCTGGGCATATTCATTTATCAATCGTAAGTCTATCTGAGGGTCCAGTCCGGAACCGCACTTCTGCTACGGTCGCAGGTTCGAATCCTGCCTCGGACATGGATGTGTGTGATGTCCTTAGGTTAGTTAGGTTTAAGTAGTTCTAAGTCTAGGGGACTGATGACCTCAGATGTTAAGTCCCATAGCGCTTAGAGCCATTTTTTCTGTCTCAGGGACAATATGCCTGTATACGTCGCTCTTTCAAATTATCATTGTACGGTAAAACTTCGTAAAGTGAATGAAATCCATCTTCTCCTGGTCTTCTCTGTTTAGAATTGTTAACAAGATGTAAGGACGACCGTATCTGAGTATAATGCAAATGGCTGATAACTTGCGGACAGAAGTCACAACTAAGAACACGATTTCGGAGTATCCAAGCATGTTAAATAGGAAATGGTTGAAATGGCTCTGACCACTATGGGACTTAACTTCTGAGGTCATCAGTCCCATAGAACTTAGAACTACTTAAACCTAACTAACCTAAGGACATCACAACATCCATGCCCGAGGCAGGATTCGAACCTGCGACCGTAGCGGTCACGCGGTTCCAGACTGAAGCGCCTAGAACCGCACGGGCACACCGATCGGCTGTTAAATAGGAAGAGAGGACCACAGTCGATAGGAATGTTATAATTTTCAACACTACCGTCAGCCGTAATTACATAGTCAATTTATTGGCAACCAGTTTCGACGATACACTCCATCATCAGGCAATCTAAATACATAGTGGCTAAAGTTTTCCCCACAGCATCACTGAGAAAGTCCGACGCAAAAATTTCTGATATCCGCAACAATTGTAAGCAACCACACATTGTTTGTAGTCTCACTGTGTGTGGTTGCTTACAAGAGCGGTTATTTTCACGTGGGACTTTCGGACTGATGTCTTTCAGGAAATTTAAGCCACTATGTATTTAGAGGTCCTGATGATGATGTGTATCGTCGAAACCAGTCGCCAATAAATTGGTAATGAAATTTGTAACACCGAAAATGTTGACAAATTACCTTCTGCAACATCTAAAATTTTCGCCGTTTGATATTCGTTGATAACTTGCACTGTACTTTTGATTCTGAAGCTGTAAGCTGTATTACAGAAACTATATTTAATACGTAATTGATGTACTAGTGTATTAATTTTTGACTGTGTACGACTGATTGCAATTATAATGTAAATTGTTGGGTAATAGCCAAAGGAATTTTGTTGAAATGTATCATTGCAGAGTCTCAAGGCCTGCAGAAAGACCGTTCACTCATGTAATGTCATGTATCTCGAATCAGGGAGTGGGTTTGTTCACAGTGACACAGATATCCATAAGGACCGTGCAAAAACGTTCAGAGCACCGCGGATTATTGACACGGTGACCGTCGCTGCGGCTTCCCTTGACGCGGCAGCAAAAATGCGCACCAACCCCTCTCGAATTAATACTTTCACAACATTAGAGCAGACACACTTTTCCGTCTTGCTGTGTCACGGAAAGCCTGGGCAAAGGAGCATGCGACCTTAATTCTGATAGAAGCAGACAGTTCCCAGTGGTCTCTGAAGGCGCAGCAGGTGAAACATGTGCCTGGATTTTGTCCCTCGATGATGTTCCGTCGGCAACTCTGACCAGCGTATTACTTGGGCGTCGAGAACCTAGTCTACAGGCGTGGGAATCTTCCACGGACCACCGCTACAAGAGCAAGACACCACCGATACAATATTCCCAACATGTGCAAGCACTCCGTTGACACGTCCATCCACCTTCCCACAGGTCCACAATGCGACCTTGTTCAAATGGCCGAAACTGTTCAACAGGATTACGTGCTCGTCAGCGGGGCATTCCATTCTCTCTCTCACTGAAAACGCCTCGTCATGGGTTGCTGAGTGACTGGCACACCACCACTCACCAGCCACTACGGCTGATGAATTCTGGCGTAGAGCTGAAGTAGCACGCAATGCCATATCCCTCTCTGTCACCGAACCTCCACTTGATGAGTCCGCGCGGGGTGGCTGTGCGGTCTTAGTCGCCTTGCAATGGTTCGCACTCACTGTCGCAGGTTCGAGTCCTCCCTCGGACATGGGTGTGAGTGTTGTCCTTAGCGTAAGTTGGTTTAAGTTAGATTAAATAGTGTCCAAGCCTAGGGACCGATGATCTCAACAATTTGGTCCCATAGAACTTACCATAAATTTCCAATTTTCCACTTGGTGACCAGCTGGATTAGAATTGTTGTTGCTGCCAGACCTGTCAGTCCTACGCAATAAGTTTCACAACCTGCATATTGGCAGATTACCTACAAATTTAATTATGTATTCTTCCTACTACATTGTATGCTCATGGCAAGTGAAAATTAGGTTACTTGCTATCTTTTTTGGTGGTACAATTTTAATGGCAAGCAGAGTTTTTATTAATCTATCCACCTTCCACGTGGTCTTCATCTCAGTTGTCTCTTTCCGTTTGGAATCTAATAAAGAATGTCCTCAGTTCATCTTCCATCGACTCAGCTGTCTATTTATACCACCCAACTCCAAGTGGCGTGGGTACATGACACTGGTTTCCAGCACAATCAAAAGTCTCTGTAAACAATGGTCCAAATATTCTACCAACCGTTCAGTTCTTTGACGATAGAAATCCACTCTTTGGTCACAAAGACATGCGAGAAATACTCGGTGAACTTCTTTACCGTTATAAAATCTGTTCCTCCCAGCCTATCCCTCCCCTCCCCCCCCTCCCTCCCTCTAATGTTCTTTCATTTTTCCGAAAGGATTGCCTAGATATTGTCATCTGTTAATCACGTCGATGGCCTTCCTTCCTGATCGGCATCACTCACTTCTGTGCGCCCTTGGTTAATTGTTAGCACCATTTCACTACAGCTTGAAGCCACGTTTCATTTGGCCCATACACCGCCAGAAATTTCGTGGTGAATCTGTGTGAAATATAGACATCTGGCCCACGAGAATCGTACTGTCCTGTGCACATCAATTTTGGAGTACGTTTCCAGTTGCTGCGGCATTTCATTCCTGAACGGTGAAGTACATGTTATCTGTGTCTACAGGAAACCTGAAACATGGACTCTATTCTGACAATGTGCCACTCCTGTTGCACAGTGGTCTTAGCATGGGAGGACATATATAACTTATCTCCTGAAGCCGCTACGTAAATATCTGTGGTCTAGGACCATTTTGAATGTACGAAGAAATGTTTTCGAACAGCGAAATTCCAATCAAAGTGTAATTCTTGGGCTTTGTGTAGATAACGCGCTAAAAAAACATATTGATAAAACAGAACGATCACTTTGGTCTGTAGCCAGAACCGATTGTTATCGGAAACTGTCTTAATGAGTTCCACTTTAATTTGTCTCTACTCACAGGTGTGACAGTAGACAATAGGCTACAATATCATTGAAAAGAAAAGCGACGGACCTAATGAAACTTCATCATGATTACTACAAGCATTATTGGACATGAAGCTCAAAATAAAAATGATTGTTAGAAATTAGTAATACCAAATTTCTCAGTGATTCATTATTTCTTGTTTTAATAAAACTACAAAAATACTTGAGTTTTATTTATTTGAACGTTAACGAAGTATTATTTATCATTTGTAACTACAAAATTACCTCTTTTCACATCCATAATTCCAGTTAGAAGTCCACTTCCTTGGGGCGCATTAACTGGTGTCTACTCCTATCCAGGGGTAATTGTCTCAGAATTTTGGGCACCACTGAATAGTGACTAAAGGAGGCTGTTCGCAGATGGTGCAGTTGTCTATAAGAAGATGGCAATGCGTCAAGATTGAAGTGAACTGCAGAAAGGCCTGCAGAGGATTGATGACTGCTGATTGGTGTGGAGAGTGGCAGTTGACCTTGAATGTTAAAAAGAAGTAACATACCGAGCACGAATAGGTCAAGAAATCCCCTATTGTACAATTACACTATGGGTGACAAATCACTGCGAAAGTAACTTCCTGAAAATACCTATCAGCAACATTCTGGAGCACCTGTAGTTAGTAACCACATGAAAGGAATTGTAAGAAAAGCAAATTCCGTGTTGAGATTTTATAAGGAGAATTATAAGGAAATGTAATTCATCCATGAAAGACTTGTTCAACTGATTCTTGAGTACTTCCCGTCACTTTGGGACCCATACAAGGTTGCATTAACAGAAGGACACACAACGTCCAACAAAGAGTGACGCATTTCGTCACAGGACTATTTAGTTGGCACAAGAGTGTTAAGGAGATGCTCATCAAACTCCAAAAGCTACAAGAGGGATGATGTGCATCATGGAAAATTTTGCTATTGAAATTAGAGACGGAGTATGTTGCGGGAACAGTCAAGCAACATACTACTTCTTTCTACATATGCCTCACGAAATGAGCACAACAAGATATAATCTGGGAAATTAGAGCTAATATGGAGGTTTGGAGACGATCATACTTTCCATGTGCTGTTCAGAAATGGAACAGGGAGAAGTTGGAAACAGGTAGTGTTACCAGAAGTACCCTCTGGTACACATCATAAGTTGGTTTGCGAAATATGGATGTAGATGTAGTAATGAGGAGCGTGAGACGTAGAAGACTTGCAGCTGCAAGCGCCAATTTTATTTAGAAATGGGATACTGTAGTAAAATCAGCAAAAGAAGATCCCTGACAGCTGGCAGGATTGTTGCCAGCTTTCAACTAGGATGCACAAATGGCTGTAGCCGAAAAGAGTTTTCGTCTATAGAGCTGCGACAACACTAGAGCGTTGCCACAGACACATAGACAAAAGTGCATTATGTTATTGGTTAAGAGAAAAGTGCGAAGCGGCCACCGCAACTATGAGAGATCGCCTTTTGCCAGCTCTACTGGAGACGTCAGGTATTACTATACAAAATTGTTATCGTAGTCTTCAGTCCAAAAACTGTTGGGATGCAACTTTCCACACAAGTCTACCCTCTGTCAGCTTCCTCATATCTACATACCTACTGTAACCTACAGCTACTTGAACCTTCGTACTGCAGCTGGTGCCAGCCCTTGTCGCCGGGCGGTTCTAGGCGCGTCAGTCCGGAACCGCGCTTTTGCTACGGTCGCAGGTTCGAATCTTGCCTCGGGCATGTATGTGTGTTATGTCCTTAGGTTAGTTAGGTTTAAATAGTTCTAAGTCTAGGGGACTGATGACCTCAGGTGTTAAGTCCCATAGTGCTTGGAGCCATTTGAACCAGTTTTTTTTTTTTTTTTTTTTTCGGACGCGGGTTTGAATCGTCGTCCTCCTGAATGTGAGACCACTGCGAGTCCACTGCGCTACCTCGCCCGGTATGATTAATTGTGGGTAGCGTTACCTTATATCTTTTTATATAGGAGATGCCTGTGTCGATTCTTCTTGGTAACAGGTGGTGGGGCCGGCCGAAGTGGCCGTGCGGTTAAAGGCGCTGCAGTCTGGAACCGCAAGACCGCTACGGTCGCAGGTTCGAATCCTGCCTCGGGCATGGATGTTTGTGATGTCCTTAGGTTAGTTAGGTTTAACTAGTTCTAAGTTCTAGGGGACTAATGACCTCAGCAGTTGAGTCCCATAGTGCTCAGAGCCATTTGAACCATTTGAACAGGTGGTGGACTTCGGTTTATTGGTAGAATACTGAGGAAGTGCAATCAGTCTGCAAAACAGATTACTTACAAACTACTCGTGCGACCGGTTCTAGGATACTGCCCAAGTATGTGGGACCCGTAGCAAATAGGACTAACAGGGGACACTGAACGTACACAGAGAAGGGCAGCACGAACAGTCACAGCTTTGTTTAATACGTGGGAGAGTGTCTCAGAGATACTGAAGGAACTGAACTGTCAGACTCTTCAAGACAGACGTAAACTATCCCGAGAATGTCTACTACCTACGTTTCAAGAACAAGCTTTAAATGATTACTCTAGGAATATACTACAACCTCCTACGTATCGCTCACGTAGGGATCGTGAGGATAAGATGAGAATAATTACTGCACGCACAAAGGCATTCAAACCATCATTCTTCCTGGGCTCCATACGTGAATGGAACAGGAAGAAACCCTAATAACTGGTCCAATGGGACGTACTCTCTGCCACGCACCTCACGGTGATTTGCAGAGTATAGATGAAGATGTAGACGTAGAAAGCTATCAGTTACGTTATCTTTGAACTTCTAACAACTTGTAAGTTTTTTAACCAGGTTCTTTTCCATGGCAATTCTGCAGAGAGAACTTAATCCAACATTTGTCATTGAATTGCGAAGGCAATTTTTAATTTTTTTAAGGGTGCTTCTACTTCTTTCAGACGAAGCTGTTGTGACAGGGAATGTAAGACTCAATATGATGGACTTTGTTACTTCGTTATAAATATTTTGAAAATCACTGTCCGCCGGCCGGAGTTGCCGTGCGGTTCTAGGCGCTCCAGTCTGGAAACGAGCGACCGCTACGATAGCAGGTTCGACTCCTGCCTCGGGCATGGATGTGTGTGATGTCCTTAGGTTAGTTAGGTTTAATTAGTTCTAAGTTCTAGGCGACTGATGACCTCAGAAGTTAAGTCGCATAGTGCTCCGAGCAATTTGAACCAAAATCACTGTCCATTATAAATTTAAATTGGTCTGTAGGTGGTAAATATTTGTTTGTCAATACAAATGTTTCCTAACTCATTTTCCAGTAATTATTTGTTGAAGAATGGGTAAGATGTGTGAAGGCCATTTAGATTCATTGTTGGTAAATTTGATTTATAATTTCCAAACTGATTCTTATCAAACAACTCTATAAACTGAATGTTCTGAAGTTCTCCAAAACACATTTCCATTTGCACGTGCATGTTATGTAAGATCTCAGTAACGTCTTAAGGGACTGGAAGTCACACCCAGTAACACTTATCCTACTGTGAAATTTCTTTTACGGTTTTCAGTAGATGAGGTCTCAGTTTTTTCTGATCTAATAGCCTTTAAGTAACAAGATGGTATTTTTCATTTCAGCACTGCACACAGTTAATATACCAAGCAATTTCGTGTTGAAGAAGTGCACAGAGGTAATCAACATATACAAATATTTCTATGTAAAGGCAAAGCAGGAAAAGAAATTGAGTGGTAAAGCTTTGGAAAATAATTTGAAGCCATATTGATCATTAATAGAAAAAAATATGAAAAGATATTCAAATACCGCTACCAGTCACAAAAATTGTTGACTACTAAATTATTTATTTAGCTTGAAACATGTCTGTAAATAAGTAATTTAATAGTTAACAAATTTTGTGACTGGTTGCGGTATTTCGAAATCTTTTCATATTTTGGAAAATGTCTTTCAACTCATGGAATTTAAGATATATTTTCTGAACGACTCATGGATTGAAATTCCGGTATGTACTACATGTTTGAGGCAATCTGAATCTTTTATTTTCTGAAGTTGTGTTCTGTCTTAGGAACCGCTAAAAAATCAGTGGAAAGTTACAAGATTGTAGATGAAAATCCTAACTGTTCTGATACTTTTAGAACAATGTCAGAGCGGTAGATTACGTTTACGAACATGTAAGAGGTCCGAGCAGATGTAATTTCGATGTATTGCTCACGCGCTGCCTGCGATATGTAAGATATAAGAGAATCTCAGACCAGAGAGCAATGTTGACTGCAGTAGGAACTGTGTAGCTGTAGCAGTAAGTAGTTGCTAGCGAGCAGTCTGGTCTGGTGTATCGTGTTGGCTGGGCCGGTCGTGGTGCAGCGATGCCGGAGCCTGAGCATTATTGTATAAGGTAAAAAGCAGCCTCACGCATGTGTAGTATTGTTATCTCAAGTCACATGTAAATGTTTTAAAAATGTCCTAATAATAATCTTTCTCATAAAAAGTAACTTTTAACAACCATTCATTTCGATTTAAAGAATTTACTAATTTCTCCAATCCATGATCATCCCGATTATTGCAAAAGAAAAATCAGTTGTTTCCTTTCATAAATGACAAATCTATCGGCCAGCATTGCACAGGGCTGTGCCAGAAAAATTTATTGTAAGAGCAGATATATATGCGTTATCCGGCGACTTCATTGAGGTAAGAATTTTTCTTTTTTTTATTCAGAATGATCTTTCGGGGCCATGACGCAGCACTGCTGACGTCCAAAATTTACCAGGTTAAATTCACAGTCAATTATTGAAAAGTTACAAGTGAGTGACAATTTAATTGAGAGGTTAGTTACATTGTATTATTACCAGGTTACTGAATTTATTTTTGTTGGGACGTTATACTGAATGTGAACGACATAATTATAATTTTTACCGTTGAGAGGTTTAGGAATTTTTCTGTTTTGAGGTTACACTAAATGTGAAAGAATTTTGTGGGGAGGTTACACTTGGCGACAACCGGCCAGGATCGTATTTCTTTGTGAATTTCTGAGAAGTAGTCAGTTATATATATATATCTGCTCTTATTTACTTAATTTTAAATGTAGTTTGCATCTGGCGCAACGCATTTACTAACTTGTCACTCTTTCTTTCACAGGTCATCGGCAATTTATTGCTCTTTGTTGTAATTGTATTTGTTTCATTTTTGCTTTGACTTTGATTGATTTTGTGCTTAATTTTGATTTGTGAAAAATGCCGCGAAAAACTGTTAACAGTACATCGCGATATGCAATGAGTGAAATAGCCGACTCGAATAATTTGAACGATAATACTTGCGACACTCAGTGTAATAGTGATAATCCCTTAATTACAGATAATCGGTGGCTGCCGATCACTAGTAATGATATTGATGCTAATGATGAGCAAACAAATTCAATCATGTCCACCGTAAATGTAACAATTGATGACGCGGCATGTTCCGTTACAATGAACGCTCTCCAGTTAGACACGCATGATTTGCAAAATATACGTAGCGAACAGCTAATTGTTTCTAACGAAGGTGAACAATATTCACAAAATACGTCAAATTTATTTGATTTCGATGTAATAACCAACAGTGCACATCCGATTGGCAAACCTTTTTGTGAATCAAACAATGACCAAATGGTTACACAAAACGCGACAAATGCAGATACATCATCACACAGCACAGAGAATACGGCAGCTAATTTTGGCATGGATCAAGTTAAGGCAGTATTGCTACAACTTAATGAAAATCTCAAACAGTGGAAGAAAGAACAAAACAACCATTTCAAACAACTTAATGAAAAATACGACAACCATTTCAAACAACTTGCTGAATCGTGCAAACTACTTAACCAAAGTTTCAAACAGTCGAATGAAAAACACGACAACTTTAATGAACAGAACAAACAACTTAGTGAACAGACTACGGCCGTTGCCGTGCAACGTCATGATACTAAAGAGCAATTACGTGAGGAAAGTAAGGCTTGTGCTAAGAACAGTAATGAAAAATTAATTACACATGTAGCCACAACGAAATTACTTAAAGATGAAATTAGTGCAGTCGCTAAACAATGTCCTGAAAATGCAACACAGTTACGCAACGAGTTTAAATTAATGTCAGCAGAACTTTCACGCCCTCTGGAAGCGAAAGTCGATAAGAAATGTGAACAACAGAACAGCCAAATTGACGAACGTTTTAAAGTGACAGAATTGAAAAATGTTTCAGTCTCTAACACGTCACAGCATACGCTAAATTCATTACATTTCTCACACTCACACAGCCAGTGTAACTTAGGTGATTTAGAGAGAGTATGTGACTTATAAGATTCCGAACAGACACAGGCAAATAGAGTCTCATGCAATCCTGAACCTACTCAGACACTCAGAGACGAAAATTTTGATTATAAGCACTTTCTATCCGTTAGGAAATTTAAGTTATTTAAAAATGACAGAACACAAATACACCCTTTCAACTGGATACAAGGATTTGCTTTTGCATCCACCAGCTTGGCCTGTAATGCAGAAACTAGATTGGACTGGATACAACAATTTAATTTTGAATTTTCACCGGCTTCGCCTCTAATGCAGAAACTAAAATTTGTTTGCAGCGCGTAATTGACCTCAGGGGGTTCATTACACTTCGATGAATATGTGCCGTAGCGTGCACAGGGCCCCGAACCGTAGTAGTGCTATTTCATCTTTAGTTTTCTGCACTGCTGCCTTCTCTTCTACTATCCTTTATATCTATCAAAACAGCTCTTCAACTATCGATCTATCTAGGATTAAGAATGAGTAAAGAAAACCTGATGTGACAAGTTTACTTGAAAGTGACAGTTTTCATTAGAGTGTCCCGAAATGACAAGAACTACCAGCGTAATTTTAATAACAGACAAAATTGTAATCATCAGTATGTACAAAATTTTCAGCAATCGCAAACACATTTTGGCAACAATAGAGGTTTTTCTCCACAACAGCAACAAAATCAGCCGGTTAGCATACTCTAGCATTAAAAGGTTTTCGCTTTGCTTTTCGTATTTAACCAAATATAACATTGATGATGATAATTCATGGCAATGTTTGCCGACAAGATAAAGAATGCAACCTTTTAACACTAGATTGCGTACTCACGGCAGTTCCCCTTGGCCGTTTTTTGGTACGACTTGGGAAGAGAGAAAAATTAACGAATGATCGACGATGCGTCGGTTCTCGATTGTGTTTAGGAGACGTACGGATTGATTGCGTGAAAATAGTTTCTCAAATGACCTCTTAACCCGGATTGCTTTCACGCAATCAGACTCTTCAATGAAATTACCTAAGGGACCTGTTTGAATAATAAAAAAAATGCAAAACAGTGAAATTTTGTAAAAAAAGTTGTCAGATCGGAAATTGAACACATTAATGGTCTCCCAAATACAATCGAGACACCGCGATAAAGAGCGAACCTGTAACAAAGTTCATTTAAACATAAACATTATTTGTGGTCAATTTAAAGAAAAGAATAAGCATAGATTTTCTGTACAGTGAAACATCAATATATTCTCAAAGAACAAAGGCGTTAAACTATAAACATTAACAAATTTACAATGAATACAAAACTTACACTTTTATGTTTTTCTCATACGTGGAACAGTCCAACAATCGCTGCTTTTGTATGTGTGATATTTTGTAAAAATTAAATGTCCTGGCGTGCGCGTAAGTATTTTTTTATCGTCACAAAGTTTACAAAAGCGTTTTTGTTTTCTTGGTGATAACGTGGTTTTTCACACTAAATGAAATATAACTTGTAGCGGTGCTACACAACACGTCTTAACAAGTCGGCAACCAAACATCAAAGGTAATGGAGTACATGTTAACATATCGGCGAGCAGAATTACAACTAACTATAAAGACTCTAGAATTTTCCTAACAAATGATAAATTGTTCTTTCTTCTGTTTCGCAGCTTCTTGCTATCAAGTGCTGCGGCAATGATTTTAAATATCTGCGCCCAGCGAGTCATAGTGTACCTTTTAAACGCTGGCCGCGCGTCTTGGTATAGGCGCACATTATAAACAGATTTCGTTTCTTTACTCTCGTGTTGTCATGCTTAGTATCATTACAAACTACAGCTCGATGGCTGTCCTTTTCTCATATGCAAAATGTCTGAAATCCAATAATATCACATTGCTTCCCGCGTGAGGAGCGATGACTCCGTCAGGATCATCGCGACTCACGCGTAGTCGTGATATTATTGCTTTCGTGAAACAAGTTAGTATTACTTGCAAAACTTCTTTACAATAGATTTTACACACTACATCAGGCAAAGTGGTTAACATACAGTGTATCAAGTAAGTATATTCGTACGACTGAAATTGATAGTAACTTGTCCATAGGGTAACTACATGACAATTGAACTGTGCTCTTTCTAAGGATAACAAATGTTCATTTCTCGGTAAAAGAAATTAAGATAAAGATACACATACATAGATACATTACACATGGCATAATAAAATTAAAAAATAACAAAGAAATAAATTACTTTTCGCAGGAAGTCTGGGTGCTGTGTGCACTCGTGGAAAAAATATGTTACAAAAAATTGACATTCTTGTTTTTCAATGACATATTACAGGAATATTTTTGTCGTTTTTTCGTCGAAGATTTCTTGCAGTAAATACGTAGCACTTTACTTATTTGTGGCTTTCATGACCTGAAAAAAAATGTTTCACTACACTTGGGTAGGTATGAGTTGCACTGGGAGTGGTAGAACTTCGGGTATAAATGATAGCACTGTACTTGAGTGGGGAAATTGATTACACTTTCACAGTGGAGGAAAAGTAGGGCATCACTTTCACTGTGGAAGTTGGAGTAGTTGTCGGGGTGTGATGTTGCGTTGGAAATACGTCGTGGGTCAGGAACTGGAAGATTGGTTCTGCAACATGTTGAGCCGTATGGTGGCGGTCTCTGTTTCACTTGACACATGTCCGTGCTTCCATTTATGTTTTCGTACATGAAAAATACAGAAAAAAAATCTGTATTAGAATGTGCTTACTTACTAATAACTTAGTCTAAAAGAAAACTGGATTAGGTAAGGATAACAATTGTTTATGTACATAAGGTCTCATTCTCTTAGGAATGCTTAGTTCTCATATTTATCTATTTTTCTGGTTTTATTTGGTTCGACACGTTTTCGTCATTACTCGGCCTGGTCAGTAAATTCGGTAGCAATTGTCAAATTTGAGCTTAAGACTCTTCCGATTAGTGTCTTTATAATTTCACAAGGTACATGAGTGCTTAATTCATTGCTTCATCATATTTTATTTTGAATGCATTTCAAACACATTTGGCATCCGCGCTCGTTGTGCAAAGAAAAATTGATTGTTGAGCGCTCAGCGTACACAGTGTTACGTCCGTTGGTCACAATCACGTGATAATAACTTGACAGTACCACAACGCTAGCAGCAGTATTCTGCGAGAAGCAGAGCGTTTGGTGTCTACTAGCCGTGGCGTGAGTTTTTACACAGTTTTTCATCGACTCTGGATTACGGAAGCAGCCAGATGCGGCGACTCCCGCAGCTGTTTCGAAGAATGTGTCCGTGGAAAGGCGTACAGTACCGTTTGTGGTAAGTACAACACTCACTCACTTTCACTCTTCGGCTTCCTACATCGTGGTTTCGTGGTACAAGTACTTATAACATTACTTCACACGCGGTATTTAACACGTGTCCTTGGAGTTATCACCTTTTCAGTTCACACGTTATTATTAATTCGTGTTCACATTTATTTGGTCGTCATGTTAAGGTTCACACGCACCACTTTTATACGTGTCCGTTAATTACTTGTCTATAGTCGGTTCACACGCAGCAGCATATACGTGTCCATTTATTACTGACTGCATTATTATACAAAGTACAGTTAACATTTAGTATACATATCATGTCTAAAAATTATTTACAAAGAAATATTTAGTCTCTGTGACTACAAGGCCTGACAAAAAGCGTGTCTCTTGTTCGTAGTTTGTGCTTCCAAGGCACTTTAGGTTTACACTTTGTTCGAAATCTTGTTATTCTTTTCTTTTTACAATAGTTACTCTTTTATCAAGTTCAGCTCTTTTATTTTCTCTCTATTACGTCGTTAGTTTGAAGACATAGTCAATGTGGCTTCGTTTACGTGATGAACAGTTCGTGTTCAAACTACCATTAGGGAAATTAGGAAGCTTGGTGTTCCCTGTCGTGCAATTGCACATAACAAATCTTAACTGAACTCGCAATTTGCGGAGAATAAGCATAGCCCGTCGACATCCAATGTGTCACGATTATCCATTCGTATAGCCTGTATGTATCAATCATGCAACCAGCTCGTAAAATTCACTTCTCCACTGGATAAGGTAGGATGGTAAGGATACTGGTTAGAGGAAAACACAAAAGACTTTTATGGAGTGAAGAGATTTGAAGACACAGTGTTAATGACGTATTATATGATGAGCTTAACATAAAATATTATCACCTTAGTTTTTCATGACAAATAGTATAATTAAATCGATACAGTAGTTTCAGTGTCGTCTGATCCAGCTCTCTAAACAATTTTTTATGCATATCTAAAATTACTTAAACCATGCATTAGCAGTGAACTGTGTCTGTTAACTATCTTCTGTTCCATGTATCGTAAAATTGGTTTTCTAAAAAAAAAATCGTCGTATCTCGAGGACCTGAAATAGATATTTCTAGTACTAAATTAGTTTATTTATAAATGATCTTTGTAAGTATTTCAGCTGCACTGTGCCGTAAAATTCTTATGTGCGTATACGGTTTTCTCCGTATTATAATAAAATAATTGAGTTGCGCACTTCTTTCCTGCTACCTGGATCGTTATTGACTTACTTGATTCTTATATGCTAAGCTGCTGCTTTTTGCCTGCTGTGTTTCATAGGTGGTCTCATAAAATTTGTTGTCACACACTCCTTATGCATAACATAACATTTACCTCATTAGAGTAAGCGACCTTAATCAATTTTTTTTAACCTACGAGCAATCATTCTGGTCTGAATGATCATTTTAATTTATTTCATTCAAGAGGAGAGAGCTTCGCTATACTTAAAACTAGTGGTAGCAGGTGGCACTTAGCACGTCCCTACTATAATATTTATTTGTCAGCTCTTTTGGCTGTAGCCGTTCATGGCTCAATTAACTTAAAACTAACTTACATCTAAGGCAAATCTTGCTCTCCTACAATAAATGTGTTTTACTTAAGGTGCTCATATAAATTACTTATCTTGTGTGGCAGGTCAACAGGGTGTTAGTCCTGTGCATTACTCTTACATACGTTGGTACTTCACACATAGTATGACAACTTATAGTGTGTGTATATTTTATTTTGGCAGCTTAACTTAACAGATATTTTCAATGATTGACGCGGTATTTCTTCAAGTCTGCGTGATGAAACAATCCTTTTATTCGTCCAGATACAGGGTCAGCTAATAGATAGCAACCAATGTGCGGCTTTCTTAAGATAATATATGGTCCTTCATACAAGTGCTGCCACTTGCGATTCTTATGATGAATCAAAGATGGTTTGAAGTGGGTCTTTAATAGCACTCGTTCATTTATACGATACGATAAGACTTTGCTAATGTGTTTGTAATGCACCTTTTTTCTTAGGTTGGCATGAGTGGTTAAAGATATGAGAGCTTATTGGTTCCGCAGCTTCCCCGTGGAGGCCTAAAGAAGCTGCTAATGGTTTTCCGACTGGGGTGGAGCTGAAATGTCAGTTATTTTTACTTGACTAGTATTTTGCGACCTACCAGGTCGAAAATTCGCGTTCGTATCCCATACGACTTGTGCATCACTTGATTGCGTGTTATTTGACATCGCGTTTGGTGCTTGGTTCGCCTGTGTGTAGAAAATGGTCGGATTTTATTGGCTATTATGACCGGCGTTGTCAGGAAAAGCATGCGACGAATTGTCCTGACTATTGTTCCTGAACTGTTGGTTGTGTTGGTGAGAAAATGTCGCATTTTTCGGCTGTGAAAAATTCATTTGGTGAGAGGGAGTGAAGTGACTCGGCTGACTGTACTGTTGTGGTTTCGTTATAATTGTTCCATTTTCTCTTGTGACGATTTCCATTATTCGTCTTGTTGTTCTGGTACTGGTAATTACCGTTGTGATTTATCGGTGAATTACCGTATTGTTGCTGTGTGTTTTGATAAATCGGATTGTATCTATTCTGGTGTGGATATTTGTTATATTGTTTCCATTACGGCGGTTGAAACTGTTATGATTTCCGTAAGGCTGACCGTTTGGTTGTCCCGTGTTATGTTGGTACGACATTCCATTGAAGCAATTTGTTATGTGCTGCTGCGGAGCGGGCGGTCCATTATTATAATTATTCCGCGCGCTCGCACGCACATCCTCATAGATCATATCCAAATTGTCAAGAACAGAAAGAAAGGCTTCTAGGTCTTCTTCACTCACATTAACTAGTTTCTCTCTTATTGACACAGGGAGTTTTGACTTTAAGATCATGATTACATCTTTGGTTGAAATGGGCGTGTCCCAATACTGAATTTTACGTAGATATTTTTCAAAATAACGTCTCAAACCTCGTCCTTTGGTGTTGAAAGGTTCGGCGTTGTAAACCTCCTTTCGGAGTCTTTGTTGTATACCTGAACTCCAGAATTTATTCAAAAAATACTTTTCAAAATCTGCATAGATGTGACATTTATCTATTATTTCTGTAACCCAAATTGATCCTTCACCGTGTACATAGCCTAAAGTGAACTGTATCCGCTGCCTGTCGTTCCATGATTCTGGAAAAGCACATGTGAATGATTTTAGAAATGCCATGGGATGTATATTTCGTTTTTCAGGTATAAAAGGCTGAAAAACTCTGTGCTTTAGCACACTCTCGTCTCGCATTAGTTCAACGAGTGTTAGTTGATCGGTATGACTACGTGACGTAGAAGTTTCATCACGCGTATTATTTACTGTTGGTGAGAATTGTACCTGACACTCGGGATATTGACGATTATCGTGTTCTGGCGGTAGCGAATACTCACTTGGATTGTCACCTTGCAATTCCGTAACTTGTCGTTTCAGTTGATCTATATCATTGCTTAGCTGACGTTTCCATTCCGGAAGATCGTGGCTAAATGCTCGTCTGATTTCACCTAATTCACTGGTTAAAGTGTCACCAGAAGTACCGGGAGCGGTTAAGATTTCTGCTGTAGCAGATTTAACCGTACCCTTTAGCTCAGCGTGTACCTTGCTGATAATGTACTGTTCTTTGGATTGCATCCACTCTTCAAATTCCCTATTAAGTGTATTGCTTATACCGGTGTTGACATTGCGATCTTTTTGTCAATATTGACATCGGATATTTGCTGAGCAAGGTCTTCGACTCGCTCGCCAACGTGGTTGACACTTTCTGTCAATTGGCTTACTCTCTTTGAAACCTCACTGTAATGTTTCAAAGAGTCACTCGCAGTTGATTTACACACATCTATTTGGGCCTGCATATCTATGAAGTTGCTACCAATATTGGTCTCGGCGGATTCCACCATCGAAAGAACACTATCAATTTTTGCGTGTACGCTTGCGTTTAGCTCGCTTGCGTAAGCAGTGGTAATGGCTTTAATTTTTTCCTCCATGGTGTCATTCGAATTTTTGATTTGTGCTTGGATGTCGGTAATAACAGAATCTATATTGTTCATTCGCACTTGAGTGTCCTCTATCCTTGATTCTAAACTGTTGAACCTGCTGTCACTTTGATTTGCTAACTGACTGATTTGCGTTTCAATATTGTCACTTTGGTTTGTTAACTGACCGATTTGCGTTTCAATATTGTCACTTTGGTTTGTTAACTGACTGATTTGCGTTTCAATATTGTCACTTTGGTTTGTAAGCTGTGCCATGTTTGCTTCAAAACTGGTTTTCATATCAGCAAACAATTTTAGTATATCTGACAGCGAGCATTCACGTGACTGCGACGCGGTCTGTGGCGCCGACAGCTCACGTGTCGCTTCGTCGTCTGTTGTTCCCTCACTACGAGATTCAGGTTTGTTTACACCCGCGCGCGGTCTAAGTTGCCTTGGTTGCTCATCAGCCATCGTAAATTTAAAGTAGTTACACTGCACGAGCTAAAAAAAGATAATTTTTTTTTTTAATTATGATTTTCACTTGTCGGGTGCGCCAAGGATTTCGCGTCCTGATTTCACAGATATTGCTTGCGTGTTATAAACAATTGAAACTCTGACACACGAAAATGCCAATATGGCAACGGGAGTGATAAAATAAATGAAAAACACTTACAGAGCACTGAAACTGGCACAGATAGCGGCCATTGTGATTCACTAAAATGCACAACAATAGAAATTCTTACTAACTATTTCTAACTATTGTAAGCGAAATGATGTGATAGAGGCGGATCTAATAGCAAAAGGAAACAGAAATTTGGAAATTAAATTGCTCGAGGAAAAGGAAAAAAAGCATAGAGAGTGAATCTCACGAGCCGACTGAATGCTCGGTAGGCAAAGCTTCAAACGTAATGAAAAATCGTACTCACATTAGTTGTCTTGCACGCTGCTATTTATTGCTGTTGTGGATTCTTACTGCGATTTTCTGCATATACGTCCTTTTTTTTTTATCACTGGCTTCGGCTTCCAATTTTCTCCAGATGGTAGCATGAAAATAGAAAGAACAAATTAGTTTTTTAGTTAGGTCCCTGTTCGGGCGCCACATCTAGCATTAAAAGGTTTTCGCTTTGCTTTTCGTATTTAACCAAATATAACATTGATGATGATAATTCATGGCAATGTTTGCCGACAAGATAAAGAATGCAACCTTTTAACACTAGATTGCGTACTCACGGCAGTTCCCCTTGGCCGTTTTTTGGTACGACTTGGGAAGAGAGAAAAATTAACGAATGATCGACGATGCGTCGGTTCTCGATTGTGTTTAGGAGACGTACGGATTGATTGCGTGAAAATAGTTTCTCAAATGACCTCTTAACCCGGATTGCTTTCACGCAATCAGACTCTTCAATGAAATTACCTAAGGGACCTGTTTGAATAATAAAAAAAATGCAAAACAGTGAAATTTTGTAAAAAAAGTTGTCAGATCGGAAATTGAACACATTAATGGTCTCCCAAATACAATCGAGACACCGCGATAAAGAGCGAACCTGTAACAAAGTTCATTTAAACATAAACATTATTTGTGGTCAATTTAAAGAAAAGAATAAGCATAGATTTTCTGTACAGTGAAACATCAATATATTCTCAAAGAACAAAGGCGTTAAACTATAAACATTAACAAATTTACAATGAATACAAAACTTACACTTTTATGTTTTTCTCATACGTGGAACAGTCCAACAATCGCTGCTTTTGTATGTGTGATATTTTGTAAAAATTAAATGTCCTGGCGTGCGCGTAAGTATTTTTTTATCGTCACAAAGTTTACAAAAGCGTTTTTGTTTTCTTGGTGATAACGTGGTTTTTCACACTAAATGAAATATAACTTGTAGCGGTGCTACACAACACGTCTTAACAAGTCGGCAACCAAACATCAAAGGTAATGGAGTACATGTTAACATATCGGCGAGCAGAATTACAACTAACTATAAAGACTCTAGAATTTTCCTAACAAATGATAAATTGTTCTTTCTTCTGTTTCGCAGCTTCTTGCTATCAAGTGCTGCGGCAATGATTTTAAATATCTGCGCCCAGCGAGTCATAGTGTACCTTTTAAACGCTGGCCGCGCGTCTTGGTATAGGCGCACATTATAAACAGATTTCGTTTCTTTACTCTCGTGTTGTCATGCTTAGTATCATTACAAACTACAGCTCGATGGCTGTCCTTTTCTCATATGCAAAATGTCTGAAATCCAATAATATCACAATACCTAACCAACAATGTAGTCTGCAAGGTCAACCAAGCTTTAATGTTTCGCCGCCTACACGTATAGCGTCGGCTCCGCCAAATAGTAACGCACAGCAACAAGGAAATCACTACGTACAGAAGACACATCATTTCAACTCGTATCGCAACGCGCCGTATAGTAATGACTGTCATGACAGACGTAAAAGTAATGAGCACAGTTTTCAGCGTAACAGTCGGTCTTACCAGCAGCAGAATCAGCCACAACAACGGATAATCATGAATGAACCAGACAGTAGATATCATCCCAAACCTAATACGTCAGGACGAAATAACAGAACAGTACAAATAGTTGAAATGCCACAGCATCCTCCCGCAAATAACAGCACGTCAGAAAGAATTTGACTAGATACAGTACATATTGAACCTTCCAGCAACGTAAGCAATACTTTTGACACAGAGCATCTTGTTCACGAAAATGTTATTACTTTTGACGACATCCGAGACACTCTTTTGCAGGAAAAACCAGTTATTCAAAAAACCATTTCCCACCCTGTCATTGAAGTAAAGATTGGATCATCCAAATTTTCAGCAGTAATCGATTCTGGATCACCTATGTCAGTTATAAATGAAGAAACCTTCAACGAATGTAACAAAGAGAATATTTATCCTACGTTACCATTAGGCAAAACTGAAGTAAAAGGAGCAGTATCTAGTAAAGGAGTAGATGTAAAGTTACAGACACACTTATCATTTTGTATTGCAGGTCATACGTTTCACTCAAATTTTTGGATTGTTCCCTTATTGACAACAGACGTTATTTTAGGTACGAATTTTCTGGTACAACACGACGCAATTATTGACTTTCAAAATTCCTATTTAATGTTAAAGGATGAAAATGTACAACTGGCATTAGAATTTCAGCACTCTTTATCTGCAGAAGAACAAATAATTAATCGAACAGAGGTCATTTCTACATCGCGTTACATAGACTGTCATTTGACATTGTTCACAGATACGTACGTACACAACTATAATACTCCAGACGAAGCCGACTATGACGTTATGCAAATGATTTCTGATAAAGTGAAACAAAGCAGTGCAAATACAGACGACGAACGTACGCAACTACGCAAAATTCTTTTACAGCAAGGTCCAGTTTTTAACAACATCCCTGGTACAATGTCCGGTTTTATGTATGAATTTCAAGTTAAACAGCACGACACATTTGAAGCTAAACATTATCCCATTCCTCATATTCACAGAGAACAAGTTAAGAAAGAATTGCAAGCTATGCTCGACCAAGGAATTATTGAACCGGCAGTTAGTCCGTACGTAAACCCGCTCAAAAAAAAAAAAAAAAAAAAAAAAAACCGGCTCTGAGCACTATGGGACTCAACTGCTGTGGTCATTAGTCCCCTAGAACTTAGAACTACTTAAACCTAACTAACCTAAGTACATCACACACACCCATGCCCGAGGCAGGATTCGAACCTGCGACCGTAGCAGCAGCGCGGCTCCGGACTGGAGCGCCTAGAACCGCACGGCCACCGCGGCCGGCCAAACCCGCTCCATATTGTTAAGAAAAAGGATGGTTCACTTCGCCTCGTACTTGATTCGCGTCACAACAACGACATTATTATTAATGAAACAGATCGCCCACAGACACTAGAAGAAGTTCTACAGAAATTTCATGGTACTGCTATTTATTCCACATTAGATTTGAAATCGGGATTTTGCCAAATTCAGCTCCATCCGAACTGCAGAAAGTACACAGAATTTCTCTGTTTTGGAGACTGTTATCAATTTTGTAAATTACCGTTCGGTTTAACAATTTCTTCAGCAGCGTTTATTCGCGGTTTGAATACTACACTTCCGACAGAACTTAAAGACAGAATCACAACGTATGTAGACGACATTCTTATTGCAGAAGCTAACTGGTCTGAACACAATTTGATTCTTGAACAACTGTTACAAACTTTTCGTGCACAAGGACTCACAGTTACTCTTAGCAAATCGCACTTTGGTAAAACTTCCATAAAATTTCTTGGACATGTAATTTCAGCAGAAGGCATTGCGCCTGACCCGGAAAAACTTCAAGCTTTACGTGACATTACTGTTCCTACGACGAAGAAACAGTTACGGGGCTTTCTGGGATTTATTAACTTTTTCCGTAAATTTATTCATTACGCTACTTTAGACACCCCTAAATTATGCCAGTTGACGGGTAAAAACACTATTTGGTCGTGGGATAGCCAAGCACATTCTGAATTTGTCAATCTAAAACAAGCTTTGTTGAACGCACCTCTTTTATCACACCCTGATCCTACCAGAAATTTTTCCATTGCCACCGACAGTTCTAACACCGCTTTAGGCGTACACATTTTTCAGGAAATTGAAGAAGATGGTACTACAGTAATTAAAAACATCGCCTTTGCGAGTCGCATTCTGTCACCTGCTGAACGCAAGTATTCTGTTACAGAACTTGAAACATTATGTGTTGTATGGGCATTTACGAGATTTAGGCATTTTCTTTACGGAAGACATACGACCGTTTACACAGATCATAGAGCTATCCAGTTTTTACTTTCAGCAAAATTTACACATGACAGATTAAGCAGATGGAAACTTTATTTACAGGAATTTAATTTTACAATTGTTCACATTCCCGGTACACAAAATGTTGTAGCAGACGCATTATCCCGTTCTCTCAGCAACAATCAGCAAGACATCGCAACCAACTTCTGCCAAGCAAATTCTAGCGTCATGTATATTCAACAAGTTGCATTCGAAAATTTTATTTTGGCGTCATTACGAGATATAGCACAGGAGCAGAGCAAAGACAACGTATGGAAAGAAATTAAACACCTTTGGCAAGATAAGGATAATGTTACCATTAGAAACCATTATACTGTACGCAATAATATTCTGTTTCGCCGCTCTCACCCTGACAGCAACAGTTGGTTATTATGTATTCCTGACGAGCTTGTTAACAAATTAATTTGGTATACTCATTTAAGTTACGCACATTACGGAGCCAGAAATGTTTTCTTATACTGAGACAGAACGGTTATTTTGCCAACATGGAGAAACGTATACGATGAGTTTTAGCGTCATGTAAAATCTGCCAGAAAGCTAAATCAGACACGACTTCACATATTCCTCCATTACATCCCATTCTACCGATTAAATCGAGACATATGGCCTCTGTAGACATTTTTGGTCCGATTCCGAGAACTAATAGAGGTTTTTGCTACATCTTTATCGCTGTTGAACTCACTTCGAAATTTGTTACCTTCACTCCGTTACGCAAAGCTACTGCTAAATCTGTTTCGAATGCATTTGTAAAACATTTTTTATTTCATGTAGGGCATGTATTGAAAGTAATTTCCGACAATGGACCACAATTTCGATCTACGATATGGACACGTATGTTACGAGCTAGAAACATTTCTCCGATCTATATATCCAGGTACCATGCTTCTTCGAACCCTTGTGAACGACTAATGAAAGAAATTGGTGAACTATGTAGAATATACTGCCATAAAAAACATATTGATTGGGACACATATATACTCTCATTCCAGGATGTAATTAACTCCATACCAAATGAATCTACTATGCTATCTCCGACTGTTATACTGAAAAATGTTGAACCACCCAACAAAATTAAAGAACTAGTATCTTTTCCTACATCTCGTCGACTACGCCACCATGAAATGATTGACATTGCACTCAAAAACATCAAATGTGCCGCAGAGCGCCGGAGAAGACAGCAAAAACAGGTTTGTACACGCCGTGACTTTCACATTGGACAGAAGATATTAGTGCGTACACACTATTTATCCAACAGAGGAAAGAGTAGATGCAGTAAATTTGAGCTTCTATACGCAGGTCCATATCGAATTCGCAGCATTCCTCGCCCCAATGTAGTACACGTCGAAACTTTGAGAACCAGAAAAAGCAAGGGCAATAATCATGTCTCCAATAGTAAACCCTTTATTGAATGAATATACTTTATGATTTATTACACTGTAATGCCATCTCCTGAATTTTATATGACCACTTATGCAATTATATTTATATGAACACTTACTGATGATTATCATATTTTTTCTTGGCAAGTGCCCGGCAAGGTAAGGTTAGCAGGTCGCTTTTCTTGTCGTTATATATCAGACCGTGCACATTTTCCATTTTTTGTGTATGTATGATTGTTTTCCTATCGAAAGTAGAATTTTTGTCTGTATGCACTATGAAATGTTTAAGATGTAACAAACACCAGATGACTTTGACATTTTTCCTTATATCTCAATATCTTGACTATTCTACATTTTTTGGCTACTGCATTATGAGACTGTGTGTACATTTTTGCACCTGAACACTCTCTATGTTTTTGACATAATACGTTTTCTGTCATGCTATGCTGTATGCTTAATTATATCACTAGAAACAAGTTTTTATTTAATGAGTATATGATTTAAATGCAAGTTATTAATCCTTATTCATCATTTTCAGAAAGCAATAACGTGTAAAAGAAATAAATTAAACAAACCACAGTGGATTACTATGAAATGGGAATTTCACCATCGGAATGAACGAAAGAAAATGCAATACCTTGTCATGAAGAGTAAATGGATCAGAATTAACAAGTGTTAACCAGAATATACTATACACATCGTATGATAGCAGTATTGACTAATTATTTTTCTTTCAGAATACGAGGCGATTGATGCAGGCTGTCAGACAGAACTACACATCTTAGTTTTAGTGATGAAATATGCTAGAAATAAGAAACTCTATACTATGAATAGTTGTATGAAGTTAATGGTAATATGAGTAATGAATAATGAAGTGTCTATTTTTGCAGATGATAATAAACGATGATGAATAGTTATATGAAGAATATGCTAATATGAATAACGAAGTTTTTCTTTGCAGGTGATGATAGTGATGAAGTTATGGTAGTATGAATAATGAAGTTTTTCTTTGCAGATGATGATAAATAACTACATAGCATTTCTTAACTAACAGTAAATATACAAACGTCATTGTGGTGTCATTGCCAGACACCACACTTGCTAGGTGGTAGCTTAAATCGGCCGCGGTCCATTAGTACATGTCGGACCCACGTGTCGCCACTGTGTGATCGCAGACCGAGCGCCACCACACGGCAGGTCTCGAGAGACGTACGGGAACTCGCCCCAGTTGTACGACGACGTTGCTAGCGACTATACGGACGAAGCCTTTGCTCTCATTTGCCGAGAGACAGTTAGAATAGCCTTCAGCTAAGTTAATGTCTACGACCTAGCAAGGCGCCATTAGCCTTAGATAGCTTGTATCTAAAGAGTCGCACTTGTATCGCCACAATCTCCAGATGTCTCATCAAGAACGATGTATACAAAGGAAGGATTAAAAGTTAAGTAGTCCAGAAGCTACGTACTTTTCTTTATAGCATTCATTAAGTCTCCTGTTTCAGACCTCACTCCATCCTTCGTGAGTTAGCGCGTGCATCTTGGCCGCCTCTTTCAATTAGTGTGCGTAGTGTTGGCAAGTCTGCCGACACAACAGTCATCATTAAGTATTTGTTGCAGTTCGTTTTGACAGTATGTCTTATGTCGCAAGGTATAATGACTGAATGTTTTGGGAAAGACAGCTAGAGTACATACATATTGAGTACACGTTTCATTACCTGTTAATTCGAAGTTCACTACTTTTCAGCATAATATGCGTTTCTTCTTTCAGCTCAATAATCCATTTTGTATTTTTTCGAGGAGAAGCTATTCATGAAATTAATGTGCTACAAGCAGTTAGTCATTAAACCTGTTCTAGTACTTGCATTTTTTTTTACCCATTCATGAATGTGATCACATATACTCTACTTGTTTCATAACCTTGCTACAGCTGACTCATGACGAATGACGTTATTAATCCTTATTTCCTGCAATAAGTCAAAAGCAAATATTCATGCCCCAGCAATTAATTACCGATCTCAACGCAATGCATTGCTAGCAGAAAAAAATCTATTACCAGTCCCAGCTTTCACCGGTATACAACCAAATAATGCTACCAGTTCAAGACATATTTCTAGTCCTAAATGTAACGCAAATTTCTCTGATGTGTTGATTCCATTATGTCTATGTATTATTGTAATACAGACTTTGAATAATAGTTCCAATGTCTTATATTTTAAATTTGTCTTATGTCACTTAGATGATATCATATATGAATACCAGTAGCTCGATGCTACACTCATTAGCTCCTGTTTTGAATGATGACTTCTGAATAATACTGAATAATGTTTTGTAAAACTATATGAATACTTTGTAACTGGCCAATGAGTGCCAATAATTACCGCAATCAGATGAGTTATGAAAAGTGTTTTGTAATATTCAATACTTGCTACATGTTTAGTAACTGGCCAATGAATGCCACTGTTTACTGTAATATGATGACTTATGTATAAATGCTATGCCATTAATAAACTCTTGCTTTGAATGATGACTTCTGAATAATGCATAAAAATGGTTTGTAACTGGCCAATGAGTGCCAATATTTACTTTAATCAGATGACTTATGAATAATGTTCTATAATACTCCATACATAGTACGGAAATGTTTAGTAACTAGGCAATGAGTGCCAATATTTACTGTAATCAGATGACTTATGCATAATGTTCTGTAATACTCCATACATAGTACAGAAATGTTTAGTAACTAGGCAATGAGTGGCAACAATTACTTAAATCGGTTGATAGACTAATGTAATTCTCAATGATGACTAGCATAAGACTTAATGTCCTTCACCTTCTGACCTAATTACCAGAATTTACTGCAATATCCGTTTGTCCTGTCCATCTTCATGATTATGGAGCACTATATTTGGTTTTTGCACTAATTCTACGTTGGTGAAAGAGTATGGATTCTACAAAAATGTGGTGTTGACACATCATGCTGTCCACCACCTTGAACGATGGAGATGTTATTATGGTCCTACTGTTTGGTGTACCTAATGTACTACCAAAATGATAACATTGAATATTAATACAACATTTCAGTGTCTTGGCTACACTGATAAATACTTCAGGGATGAGAACTTCAGATTGTCTCACTTGGTGTTGTGCTTCTGTAGAAAGATATGGACTTTCAGTGCAGCTACATGCAACCTACTGTGGTACAACCATGATGCAATCCTTCCCATTCCTTTCCTAGTTCTTGTAAAATGGTAAAGACATATACAGTGCGTGTGCACTTCATTTCATTTGTTAACAAGATCAGTTGTCCTAAATATGCTAAAGACTTTTACAGTGCGTGTGCACTTCATTTCATTTGTTAACAAGATCAGTTGTCCTAAATATGCTAAAGATTTTTACAGTGCGTGTGCACTTTCTTTCATTTGTTAATAAGATCAGTTGTCCTCAAAATACTAAAGACTTATACAGTGCGTGTGCACTTTATTTCACTTCATGATATGTTATGTAAAAATGCTAAAGACTTATACAGTGCGTGTGCACTTTGTCATTTGTTAATATCTTTTGTACTCATTGCGTATACATTTTGTCATTACTTAATATGTTCTGCACTTATCAATAATGTATATATTCTGTGACTGTAGACTTAGTTAATTAAGTAGATTATAGAAAAATTTGTTGCTCATGGCAAGTCCAAAGAATCTCAGACCAGAGAGCAATGTTGACTGCAGTAGGAACTGTGTAGCTGTAGCAGTAAGTAGTTGCTAGCGAGCAGTCTGGTCTGGTGTATCGTGTTGGCTGGGCCGGTCGTGGTGCAGCGATGCCGGAGCCTGAGCATTATTGTATAAGGTAAAAAGCAGCCTCACGCATGTGTAGTATTGTTATCTCAAGTCACATGTAAATGTTTTAAAAATGTCCTAATAATAATCTTTCTCATAAAAAGTAACTTTTAACAACCATTCATTTCGATTTAAAGAATTTACTAATTTCTCCAATCCATGATCATCCCGATTATTGCAAAAGAAAAATCAGTTGTTTCCTTTCATAAATGACAAATCTATCGGCCAGCATTGCACAGGGCTGTGCCAGAAAAATTTATTGTAAGAGCAGATATATATGCGTTATCCGGCGACTTCATTGAGGTAAGAATTTTTCTTTTTTTTATTCAGAATGATCTTTCGGGGCCATGACGCAGCACTGCTGACGTCCAAAATTTACCAGGTTAAATTCACAGTCAATTATTGAAAAGTTACAAGTGAGTGACAATTTAATTGAGAGGTTAGTTACATTGTATTATTACCAGGTTACTGAATTTATTTTTGTTGGGACGTTATACTGAATGTGAACGACATAATTATAATTTTTACCGTTGAGAGGTTTAGGAATTTTTCTGTTTTGAGGTTACACTAAATGTGAAAGAATTTTGTGGGGAGGTTACAAACATAACAGTGCAAAAATTTAGCTTGCAGACACTTTTGTATAACAATATTTTGGTCACCTCCATGTTTACCGGCCATAACTGCTCCATCATGTTTGGCTTTATTTCGTCACTGGGAACATTGTGAAAATCAATAAATCTTTCTATGGGACCATCTTGTGGGTAAAACCTGAGAATAATATTCATTTGTTACTTACAAGAAACATCCAGGGTTTCATCTGCTTATACTCCGACAAACTCGCATGACTGTAACTCTTCTTCTATGTGATAATTAGTGATACAAGCAACTGATTCAATTAATTAATTTTGAACAGAGCTTCATGTTACTTTCAACCCAGAAGTTCTGTGCAACTGATTATGAATAAACATTTCCTGTCTAGACAAAAGTTCCAATAATTCAAGGTTATTCCCTTGATGTCGGAACTTTCATGTTCAAAATGTCCTCTGAAAGCAAGCTCTTCCTCGATCTAGAAACAAACATCAATAGTCTGATTCATAATTGCATAATGTTTTCTGGCTAGAAGTATGGCTCCTTTAGAAATTGGATGTTCAATTCGTCCATGACCCAACAACTGAAAACTCTCTTGATTCTGAAGGTGCCTTCTTGAATTCTGGTGTTCCTCGGCTTTTCTGTCGAAAGTTTATCACACGTACTTTGAAAGAAGCTGAGGTCCATTTTTTTTTCGACCCAGGCCCACCAAACAAAATATACCTGGAACAACACAATTCATTTATTACATTTATTAGAGATAAAGTTAGTGAACTGGTAATACATCTTCATCTACATCCATATTCCGCCAGCCACCTGACGGTGTGTGGCGGAGGGTACCCTGAGTACCTCTATCGGTTCTCCCTTCTATTCCAGTCTCGTATTGTTCGTGGAAAGAAGGATTGTCGGTATGCTTCTGTGTGGGCTCTAATCTCTCTGATTTTATCCCCATGGTCTCTTCGCGAGATATACGTAGGAGGGAGCAATATACTGCTTGACTCTTCGGTGAAGGTATGTTCTCGAAATTTTAACAAAAGCCCGTACCGAGCTACTGAGCGTCTCTCTTGCAGAGTCTTCCACTGGAGTTTATCTATCATCTCCGTAACGCTTTCGCGATTATTAAATGATCCTGTAACGAAGCGCGCTGCTCTCCGTTGGATCTTCTCTATCTCTTCTGTCAACCCTATCTGGTACGGATCCCACACTGCTGAGCAGTATTCAAGCAGTGGGCGAACAAGCGTACTGTAACCTACTTCCTTTGTTTTCGGATTGCATTTCCTTAGGATTCTTCCAATGAATGTTAACTCTGAAATTATTGGTATATCAGAGTTGTTGTTGTTGTTGTTGTTGTGGTCTTCAGTCCTGAGACTGGTTTGATGCAGCTCTCCATGCTACTCTATCCTGTGCAAGCTTCTTCATCTCCCAGTACCTACTGCAACCTACATCCTTCTGAATCTGCTTAGTGTATGCATCTCTTGGTCTCCCCCTACGATTTTTACCCTCCACGCTGCCCTCCAATACTAAATTGGTGATCCCTTGATGCCTCAGAACATGTCCTACCAACCGATCCCTTCTTCTGGTCAAGTTGTGCCACAAACTCCTCTTCTCCCCAATCCTATTCAGTACCTCCTCATTAGTTATGTGATCTACCCATCTAATCTTCAGCATTCTTCTGTAGCACCACATTTCGAAAGCTTCTATTCTCTTCTTGTCCAAACTATTTATCGTCCATGTTTCACTTCCATACATGGCTACACTCCATACAAATACTTTCAGAAAAGACTTCCTGACACTTAAATCTATACTCGATGTTAACAAATTTCTCTTCTTCAGAAACGCTTTCCTTGCCATTGCCAGTCTACATTTTATATCCTCTCTACTTCGACCATCATCAGTTATTTTGCTCCCCAAATAGCAAAACTCCTTTACTACTTTAAGTGTCTCATTTCCTAATCTAATACCCTCAACATCACCCGACTTAATTCGACTACATTCCATTATCCTCGTTTTGCTTTTGTTGATGTTCATCTTATATCCTCCCTTCAAGACACCCTCCATTCCATTCAACTGCTCTTCCAGGTCCTTTGCTGTCTCTGACAGAATTACAATGTCATCGGCGAACCTCAAAGTTTTTATTTCTTCTCCATGGATTTTTATACCTACTCCGAATTTTTCTTTTGTTTCCTTTACTGCTTGCTCAATATACAGATTGAATAACATCGGGGAGAGGCTACAACCCTGTCTTACTCCCTTCCCAACCACTGCTTCCCTTTCATGTCCCTCGACTCTTATAACTGCCATCTGGTTTCTGTACAAATTGTAAATAGCCTTTCGCTCCCTGTATTTTACCCCTGCCACCTTTAGAATTTGAAAGAGAGTATTCCAGTCAACATTGTCAAAAGCTTTCTCTAAGTCTACAAATGCTAGAAACGTAGGTTTACCTTTCCTTAATCTTTCTTCTAAGATAAGTCGTAAGGTCAGTATTGCCTCACGTGTCCCAGTATTTCTACGGAATCCAAACTGATCTTCCCCGAGGTCGGCTTCTACTAGTTTTTCCATTCGTCTGTAAAGAATTCGTGTTAGTATTTTGCAGCTGTGGCTTATTAAACTGATTGTTCGGTAATTTTCACATCTGTCAACACCTGCTTTCTTTGGGATTGGAATTATTATATTCTTCTTGAAGTCTGAGGGTATTTCGCCTGTTTCATACATCTTGCTCACCAGATGGTAGAGTTTTGTCAGGACTGGCTCTCCCAAGGCCGTCAGTAGTTCCAATGGAATGTTGTCTACTCCGGGGGCCTTGTTTCGACTCAGGTCTTTCAGTGCTCTGTCAAACTCTTCACGCAGTATCGTATCTCCCATTTCATCTTCATCTACATCCTCTTCCATTTCCATAATATTGTCCTCAAGTACATCGCCCTTGTATAGACCCTCTATATACTCCTTCCACCTTTCTGCTTTCCCTTCTTTGCTTAGAACTGGATTTCCATCTGAGCTCTTGATGTTCATACAAGTGGTTCTCTTATCTCCAAAGGTCTCTTTAATTTTCCTGTAGGCAGTATCTATCTTACCCCTAGTAAGATAAGCCTCTACATCCTTACATTTGTCCTCTAGCCATCCCTGCTTAGCCATTTTGCACTTCCTGTCGATCTCATTTTTGAGACGTTTGTATTCCTTTTTGCCTGCTTCATTTACTGCATTTTTATATTTTCTCCTTTCATCAATTAAATTCAATATTTCTTCTGTTACCCAAGGATTTCTACTAGCCCTCGTCTTTTTACCTACTTGATACTCTGCTGCCTTCACTACTTCATCCCTCAAAGCTACCCATTCTTCTTCTACTGTATTTCTTTCCCCCATTCCTGTCAATTGTTCCCTTATGCTCTCCCTGAAACTCTGTACAACCTCTGGTTCTTTCAGTTTATCCAGGTCCCATCTCCTTAAATTCCCACCTTTTTGCAGTTTCTTCAGTTTTAATCTACAGGTCATAACCAATAGATTGTGGTCAGAGTCCACATCTGCCCCTGGAAATGTCTTACAATTTAAAACCTGGTTCCTAAATCTCTGTCTTACCATTATATAATCAATCTGATACCTTTTAGTATCTCCAGGGTTCTTCCATGTATACAACCTTCTATCATGATTCTTAAACCAAGTGTTAGCTATGATTAAATTGTGCTCTGTGCAAAATTCTACCAGGCGGCTTCCTCTTTCATTTCTTAGCCCCAATCCATATTCACCTACTATGTTTCCTTCTCTCCCTTTTCCTACACTGGAATTCCAGTCACCCATAACTATTAAATTTTCATCTCCCTTCACAATCTGAATAATTTCTTTTATTTCATCATACATTTCTTCAATTTCTTCGTCATCTGCAGAGCTAGTTGGCATATAAACTTGTACTACTGTAGTAGGTGTGGGCTTTGTATCTATCTTGGCCACAATAATGCGTTCACTAAGCTGTTTGTAGTAGCTTACCCGCGTTCCTATTTTCCTATTCATTATTAAACCTACTCCTGCATTACCCCTATTTGACTTTGTGTTTATAACCCTGTAGTCACCTGACCAGAAGTCTTGTTCCTCCTGCCACCGAACTTCACTAATTCCCACTATATCTAACTTTAACCTATCCATTTCCCTTTTCAAATTTTCTAACCTACCTGCCCGATTAAGGGACCTGACATTCCACGCTCCGATCCGTAGAACGCCAGTTTTCTTTCTCCTGATAACGACATCCTCTTGAGTAGTCCCCGCCCGGAGATCCGAATGGGGGACTATTTTACCTCCGGAATATTTTACCCAAGAGGACGCCATCATCATTTAATCATACAGTAAAGCTGCATGCCCTCGGGAAAAATTACGGCCGTAGTTTCCCCTTGCTTTCAGCCGTTCGCAGTACCAGCACAGCAAGGCCGTTTTGGTTAATGTTACAAGGCCAGATCAGTCAATCATCCAGACTGTTGCCCTTGCAGCTACTGAAAAGGCTGCTGCCCCTCTTCAGGAACCACACGTTTGTCTGGCCTCTCAACAGATACCCCTCCGTTATGGTTGTACCTACGGTACGGCTATCTGTATCGATGAGGCACGCAAGCCTCCCCACCAACGGCAAGGTCCATGGTTCATGGGGGGAGGATATCAGAGCACCACTTAAATAATTTGATAATTCAGAGGCTTCCTTTACCATGCTACAGATTAGCTGGCTGTTTCTCAAGGAGTTCCTTGCGGGGTGGGGGAGTGGCTCTGTACGTATAAAACAGTATTTCATTTGAGTCCATAGATGTATCACGACACTGCACTGAACAGATATTTGAAAGTTGTGCAGCATTAATTGAATTTAGTGAAACTAAACTTCTAATTGCTGTTGTTTATAGGTCCCCTAACTCCGACTTCAGAGCATTTTTGCTTAAGCTAGAGAGGGTTCTTGATTCACTTTGTAGGAAGTAACCAGAAAGTAGTTATATGTTGTGACTTCAATATTAATTTTGTACATGATTGTGCAAGAAAAAGGATGTTGGTAGATCTCCTAAATTCATATGATCTGATGCAAACTGTGTTTTTTTTCCAACTAGGGTGTAGGGTAACAGTAGCACAGTCATAAACAATATTTTTATTCATTCTTCATTACTAGATGGGCATTCTGTTAGTAAAAGGGTGAATGACCTTTCAGACCATGATGCACAAATTTTAACACTAAAAGGTTTTTGTACTCAAACCAATGTCGTATTTAATTATAAACTACGTAGGAAAGTTAATCCAACAGCAATAGAGAGTTTTTCAAAACTTGTCAAGGAACAAGAGTGGCAAGATGTTTACAGTGCCGATTTTTTTTTATTCGTGTCAGAAGCACCATGGATACAGGAATATAAAAAAAAAATGAATAGCACACAGAAAAATAATTACAGGCATATGAAAATATATGTAAATATATATACAAATATGTGTGCACAGAAACAAAATGTTATAGGCATTTGGCCCATAAGCGGGCTACGTCGACAGCATTTGGGGTTGCCAACATCAGATCCTCTAAAGTGCAGTGTGAAGGACATTCAGGGCAGTTATACATGTGCTGGGTCGTCTGCACCTCTCCACAGTCGCAGAGATTAGATGTAGTAGAATATCCCCACTTCAGAAGCTTATCTCTTGACCGTGCAGTGTTGGTGCGTAGCCTGTTTAGTGATCTCCAGACCACCCAGTCCTCATCGTAACCTGGTGCCAATTCTTCCTTTGGTTCCATCCAGTGCCCTTCTCCCGACCGCTTCCATCTCTCCACCCTAGATCCAGGTTGGTCGCTAAAATCTTCGGTTGCTCTGAGAAAACTGCGTCGAGATTTCAAGCGTTTGGTGGCCGGCTGAGTTTTGAGGAGGGGGTGGCTCTCTGCCATCTCAGCCCTCGCTCTTTCACTATAGGCTGCCGCTTCTCTTCGCACTGCAGGAGGTGCAATCCCAGCAAGATGGTAGAGCTTGTCTGTTGGCGTCGGTTTCAGACATCCAGTGACGAGCCTGCAGGTCTCGTTCAGAGCAATGTCGACCTGTTTAGCGTGGGTAGAGTTGTACCAGACACTGCTTGCATATTCGCCTGCTGGGAAGCAAACTGCTAGTGCTGTGGTCCTCACTACCTCTGGCTTTGCGCCCCAGGAGGAGTTCGTTATTTTCCGAAGAATATTATTTCTGCCACTCACCTTCATTTTGGTGTTAATAAAGTGCTGTTTATACGTCAGAGCCCTGTCTAGGGTTACTCCTAGGTATTTGGGGTTAACGCAGTGTTCGAGGAGTGTGTCCTTCCAGAAGACACGCAGCTTACGGGATGCCTGCTTGTTACGGAGATGGAAGGCGCAAACTTGTGTTTTGCTAGGGTTCGGCCTGAGTTGATTGTTGGCGTAGTACTGACAGAGCATGTCTAGCGCATCCGTGAGCTTTGTCTCAACATCCTCAAAGGAGTCACCCTGTACGGTCATAGCACGGTCATCGGCGTAGATATAGTTTTCCGTACCAGCTGGCAGTGGTTGATCGTTAGTGTATATGTTAAAAAGTAAGGGTGCCAGTACGCTGCCCTGAGGGAGACCATTTTTCTGGCCCCGCCACCTGCTACGCACCCCTTGGAATTCCACAGAGAACCTACGGTTCTCTAACAGACTTCTAACTGTGGATGTGAATTTAAAGTCCCTGATAATGGCATACAGCTTCTTCATTAGCAGACGTAAGTTGACGGTGTCATATGCGGCTGTCAAGTCTATAAAGGCGACACCGGTTGTTTTCCGGTTCTCATAGCCGTCTTCAATCAGCTGCGTGAGGTTAATTACCTGAGATGTAGTGCTTTTCCCTGGGCGGAAACCTCCTTGTTGGGGGATTAGGTAGGGTTCTATTGCAATGGAGAGGCGATCCTGGAGTATTCTTTCAAAGATTTTAAATATATGGCAGAGAAGTGATATGGGTCGGAAATTTCTGGGGTCATCAGCATTTTTGCCTGGTTTTAAAATGGCAATAACTTTAGCCTTCCTCCAGATTGTGGGAATCTGACCTGTTTCCATGCAATTGTTAAACAGTTTCAGTAGCCATTGTTTAACGTTGGGACCAAAGTGTTTAATCTGTTCAACAAAAATCCCGTCCAGGCCCGGGGCCTTCCTTAGCTTGCATTTCGCTATGGCTTTGTGCCGATAATATAGATGATAAATACAATGCTTTCTATAACACACTTCTCATGCTCTTTGAGAGTTGCTTTCCATTAGAAAATTGGAAACGGGGTACTAGCAATAATGGACAGCCAGGTTGGCTGACTAGATGGATAAGGATATCATGTAGAACAAAGCGGGAATTATATCAAAATGTTAGAAGCAATCACAATCAAGCTACAGTAGCCCATTACAAACAATATTGTAAGGTGCTTAAAATGTTACTAGCAAGGCAAAAAGTATGTGGTATGCAAATAGAATAGCTAATTCACAGGATAAAATTAAAGCCATTTGGTCAGTTGTGAAGGAAGTGTCTGGTCAGCAGCACAAGGTTGATGATATAAAGTCAGTTTGCAGTAATAATATTTCTGTTACTGATAAATCAGATATATGTACAGTATTTAACAACCATTTTCTGAGCATTGCTGGTGAATTAAATAAAAATTTAGTTTCTACAGGAAATCATATAAATTTCTTAGCAAATGCCTTTCCGAGATTGACGTCTGAAATACTCCTCTGTGATACAGACAAGAGGGAGATTGAGTCAATAATTAAATCACTGAAGACTAAGAACTCTCATGGTTATGATGGAGTGTCTAGTAGAATATTAAAGTACTGTGCTGCACATATTAGCCCTGTATTTAGCCATATCTGTAATTTCTCCTTTAGGAATGATCAGGTTCCCGAGCGATTCAAGTACTCAGTAGTAAAGCCGCTTCATAAAAAGGGAGAAAGGGATAATGTAGATAATTTTAGACCTATTTCTATGCCATCAGTGTTTGCAAAAGTTATCGAAAAGGCTGTGTATGTAAGGTTAATTGATCATTTTATATCACACGATTTGCTATCAAATGTACAGTTCGGCTTTAGAAGCCGTTTGACAACTGAAAATGCTATATTCTCTTTTCTCTGTGAGGTACTGGATGGGCTAAACAAAAAGTTTCGAACGCTTGGCGTATTTTTTGATTTAACAAAGGCATTTGACTGCGTTGATCTCACAATATTGCTCCAGAAGTTGGACCATTACGGAATAAGGGGAGTAGCTCACAATTGGTTCACCTCTTACTTTAGCAACAGGCAGCAAAAGGTCATTATTCACAACGTTGATAACGGCTGTAATGTGGGATCTGATTGGGGTACTGTCAAGTGGGGGGTGCCCCAGGGATCAGAGTTGGGGCCGCTCCTGTTCCTTATTTATATAAATGATATGCCCTCTAGTATTATGGGTAACTCTAAAATATTTCTGTTTGCTGATGACACTAGCTTGGTAGTAAAGGATGTTGTGTGCAACATTGACTCGGTGTCAAGTAGTGCAGTACATGACCTCAGTTCATGGCTTGTAGAAAATAAACTAACGTTAAATCACAGTAAGACTCCGTTTTTAGAGCTCCTAACACACAATTCAACAAAACCTGACGTTTTAATCTCACAGAACGGGCATATGATTTGTGAAACTGAACAGTTCAAACTACTAGGTGTTCGGATAGATAGTAAGCTGTCGTGGAAAGCCCACGTTCAGGATCTTGTTCAAAGATTTAATACTGCCATTTTTACTATTCGAACAGTATGAAAAGTGAGTGATACTTCGACACGTAAATTAGTCTACTTTGCTTATTTTCATTCACTTATGTCGTATGGTATTATGTTTTGGGGTAACTCTTCCCATTCTAGAAGGATATTTTTGGCTCAGAAACCGGCGGTTCGGGCAATAAGTGGTGTGAGTTCGCGAACCTATTGTCGACCTCTGTTCACGAGTCTGGGTATTTTGACATTGGCCTCTCAATATGTATATTCCTTATTGTCGTTTCTTGTTACCAATATTAGTTTATTTCCAAGAATAAGCAGCTTTCACTCGGTTAATACTCGGCAGAAATCAAACCTCCATTTAGATCGGACTTCCTTAACTCTTGTGCAAAAAGGTGTGCAGTATACTGCTGCATCCATTTTCAATAAGCTACCACTCGAATCCAAAAATCTTAGCACTAATCCACGCGCTTTCAAATCGAAACTGAAGAGTTTCCTCATGGGTCACTCCTATTCTGTCGAGGAGTTCCTTGAAAAATTAAGATGATTCTCATTGTATTGCTGAAAGCGTTTGCTTAAACTTATGGACTGATTTTCTTTCAGGTTCATGAACTTTTATTTTTATCTGTTATTACTTTTATGTTGTAAGTTCATGTACTGACACGTTCCATGACCTTGGAGATTTGCTCCTCAATTTGGTTCTACGGAACTTGACACGTAAATTAAAAAAAAAAATTGTCAATGATACTTTTTATACCACAAAAACCGAAATTATCTGTTTTGTTTCTCATCAACTATTTTAACATCTAAGTGTGATGTGATTAGCTTATTTTTGTTAGCGTACTTTGTTTCAAGTCCAGCTTGAAAATGGTTTATCATCTAATTCACGAAATAAACAAGTGTTCTGTCTGCTTGAGTTATAATATACACAACAAAAAGAGTTTTGCATCACCTCGGTTCCGAGAGATCCGGAACCTGTACAGAAAATTGGAATAGAGATCAACATAAACATCATTCCCGCCCTTTTTATTGATCATGAAAACCACACGTTGCATGTTGTACTACCATACAGCGAGACCTTCAGAGGTGGTGGTCCAGATTGCTGTACACACCTGTACCTCTAATACCCAGTAGCACGACCTCTTGCGTTGATGCATGCCAGTATTCGTCGTGGCATACTATCCACACGTTCATCAACGCAAGGCACTGTTGGTCCAGATTGTCCCACTCCTCAACGGCGATTCGGCGTAGACGCCTCTGAGTGGTTGGTGGGTCACTCGTCTATAAATAGCTCTTTCCAATACATCCCAGGCATGTTCGATAGGGTTCATGTCTGGAGACCATACTGGCCACTCTAGTAGAGCAATGTCGTTATCCTCAAGGAAGTCATTCACAAGATGTGCACGATGGGAGCGCGAATTATCGTCCACGAAGACGAATGCCTCACCATTATTCTGCCAGTATGGTTGCACTGTCGGTTGGAGGATGGCATTCAAGTATCGTACAGCAGTTATGGCGCCTTGTATGACCACTAGCGGCGTAAGTCGGCCCCACATAATGCCACCCCAAAACAGCAGGGAACCTCCACTTCGCTGCACTCGCTGGACAGTGTGTCTAAGGCGTTCAACCTGACCGTGTTGCCTCCAAACACGTCTCTGACGATTGTCTGGTTGAAAGCATATGCGACACTCATCGCTGAAGAGAACGTGATGCCAATCCTGAGCGGTCCATTCGGCATGTTGTTGGCCCCATCTATACCGCGCTGCGTTGTGTCGTTGTTGCAAAGATGGACCTCGCCATGGACGTCGGGAATGAAGTTGTGCATCATGCAGCCTATTGCACACAGTTTGAGTCGTAACACGATGTCCTGTGGGTGCACGAAAAGCATTACGCAACATGGTGGCGTTCTGTCAGGGTTCCTCCGAGCCATAATCCGTAAGTAGCGGTCATCCTCTGCAGTAGTAGCCCTAGGGCGGCCTGAGCGAGGCATGCCATCGACAGTTCCTGTCTCTCTGCATCTCCTCCATGTCTGCACAACATCGTTTTGGTTCACTCCGAGACGCCTAGATACTTTCCTTGTTGGGAGCCCTTCTTGGCACAAAGTAACAATGCGGACGCGATCGAACGGCGGTATTGACCGTCTAGGCATAGTTGAACTAAACACGAGCCGTGTACCTCCTTCCTGGTGGAATGACTGGAGTTGATCGACTGTCGGACCCCCTCCGTGTAATAGGCACTGCTCATGCAAGGTTGTTTACATCTTTGGGCGGGTTAAGTGACATCTCTGAACAGTCAAAGGGACTGTGTCTGTGATACAATATCCACAGTCAACGTCTATCTTCAGTAGTTCAGCAAACCGAGCTGATGCAAAACATTTTTTTATGTGTGTTTAATCATTTAGTCACATATGCTCACAAATTATACTACTGAAACAAGTTTTGTTAAACCAGGACTCAAAAGCTCGCTATATAACACACAGTTTCACAGTTGAGGCAAGCCTTACTGCCATGCTCCTACGGCACACGTGATTCCCTGCTGGCTGTTGCACGGAAACAAGAGGCTATTTTAAGAAGTCTCAAGTGAACTAATAAAGTGGACAGCATGCATAGCATAGTGAACTCTCAGCTTTTGGATGGATCGAATGAAACTGTAGTAACTTCCAAAACAAACTAACACTGTTTTCAAATGCTTTGTTATGTTGTAACTCTCAATTGCTAGTTTTCTTCAAATTTTTGTGTAGGTTAAACCTCAAAAGCCTGCATGAGCTTCACCACAGATTCACACACTTCTCTCCATTACCAAACTCATGATTCCTCAATGCCTATCAACTGATCCCTTCTTTTAGTGAAGATGTACCTCAATTCTTTTCTCCCTGATTTTATTTGATATTTCTTCGTTAATTATCCAGTTTTCTCATTTAATCATAAATGTTCTGCTGTAGTACCACATTTCTAAAAATTCTATTCTCTTATTGCTTGTACTGTTTATTGTCTTTCACTTCTGTACAAGGCTACACGCCAGATAAATGTGTTCAGAAAAAAGTTCATAACAAATTAATAATGATGTTATATAATTGGTGTTAGTAATATGCAAAAAATTACACTTACCAATACTGGAAATGTAACTGGGATAAAACGAAGTTTGTTAACTGTATCGACCATGCTGATAACGAAAACGACAATGAAACACTCGAATTAGCTCTCGTTTCAAAATGAAGGGGCCATTCACAAATTAAGACACCCGTTAAGGGGGAGGGAGGGGCCAGGGGGCCAACAACGTTTGACATCGTGTGACAAGGGGGGGGGGGGGTGGACGAGGCATAATCTTCATGATGTTACATGTATGAAGTTTTGTATTACAACTGGTAAACTTAAGCTCTCAGAAAACAACTTTAAGACACTACCAACTGTATCATTGTTATTTACTAAGGTTCAAATTAGTGATGAGTATGGGACATCTGGGTAGAGCGGCTCGCACGGGTCGTGTTAGGTTTAGGTGTTTCGAGATGGGCAGAAGAACTGTGACGGTGCAAACAAATTAGTGGCACATGCACACACACTTAGTTGTATAGTAACTAGTTGGATGTGGTTGCGCAGATACAACTAACTAGTGGCGTGTAAAGGCGTGCGTTACTGAACAAGTGTCAACAATTTATGTCCATCCAGGCGCCACACTGTCAGTCACTGTAGTGAACACTTGTCCCTTGGTGAACGCTAAAGGCGACTCTCACAGGCTGATCTCCACTACGAACTGTAGCTACGAACAGCAACCCTGGAACTCCGTACTAGAACTGTCTTACGCCAACGCTGAAAACGAACCGTCCGTTGCTGCCTGTGGCCGCCGCTTATCACAACGCGTTCGAAACAGTTCCGCACTGTCGCCTGATAAACAAAGTAAGAGCCTACGGAATATCAGACAAGCTGTGTGGCTGGATTGAAGAGTTTTTCTCAAACAGAACACAGCATGTTGTTCTCAATGGAGAGACATTTACAGACGTTAAGGTAACCTCTGGTGTGCCACAGGGGAGTGTTATGGGACCACTGCTTTTCACAATATATATAAATGACCTAGTAGATAGTGTCGGAAGTTCCATGCGGCTTTTCGCGGATGATGCTGTAATATACAGAGAAGTTGCAGCATTAGAAAATTGCAGCGAAATGCAGAAAGATCTGCAGCGGATGGGCACTTGGTGCAGGTAGTGGCAACTGACCCTTAACATAGACAAATGTAATGTATTGCGAATACATAGAAGGAAGGATCCTTTATAGTATCATTATATGATAGCAAAACAAACACTGGTAGCAGTTACTTCTGTAAACTATCTGGGACTATGCGTACGGAACGATTTGAAGTGGAATGATCATATAAAATTAATTGTTGGTAAGGCGAGTGCCAGGTTGAGGTTCATTGGGAGAGTCCTTAGAAAATGTAGTCCATCAACAAAGGAGGTGGCTTACAAAGCACTCGTTCGACCTATACTTGACTATTGCTCATCGGTGTGGGATCTGTACCAGGTCAGGTTGACGGAGGAGATAGAGAAGATCCAAAGAAGAGCGGCGCGTTTCGTCACAAGGTTATTTGGTAAGCGTGATAGTGTTACGGAGATGTTTAGCAAACTCAAGTGGGTTCTCGCTTCCCACGCCCGGGTTCCCGGGTTCCTGGGTTCGATTCCCGGCGGGGCAGGGATTTTCTCTGCCTCGTGATGACTGGGTGTTGTATGCTGTCCTTAGGTTAGTTAGGTTTAAGTAGTTCTAAGTTCTAGGGGACTGATGACCATAGATGTTAAGTCCCATAGTGCTCAGAGCCATCTGAACCATTTTTTGAAACTCAAGTGGCAGGCCCTGCAAGAGAGGCGCTCTACATCGCGGTGTAGCTTGCTGTCCAGGTTTCGAGAGAGTGTGTTTCTGGATGTGGTATCGAATATATTGCTTCCCCCTACTTATACCTCCCGAGGAGATCACGGTAGTAAAATTAGAGAGATTCGAGCGCGCACGGAGGCTTTCCGGCAGTCGTTCTTCCCGCGAACCATACGCGACTGGAACAGAAAAGGGAGGTAATGACAGTGGCACATTGTAAAGTGCCCTCCGCCACACACCTTTGGGTGGCTTGCGGAGTATAAATGTAGATGTAGATATAGAAGTCCATCTCATTGGCGGCCGCTTTTGTGGTTGGCGGCAAACTTGAAAGCGCCACCTTGGACAGCAGTCGGAAACTGTCTCAAAGCGCCAGCTCCGGTTGTGTCCATTGGCGAGGACACAAAACTTTTTGGCCTTTGGCGCCCACGCGATGTACCTGCGGTGCCGCGAGTCGTCCTCCTTTGACATATGCCGGAAGGCAATACCGTCTTTGAGGCTTTGACAAAAACCGCCACCGCTCTGATTTCGTCTATGCTGAATTTTTTATGTCATTCAGTCGAAACTATACTTTCACTGAGTGACGGACTTGTTTTTCTTGGCTCTACTATTTTGTGATTTACAATTTATCTAAAAAAATTTAAATTAGTAAAAAAAGTGATTAAGGTATTCTTTACCGCAAACTAATTGAAGTATACAGTGCTGCTTATGCTGATAAAAATAAACAAAATGTAGAAGACGAAGATAGCACCGTATGGCGAAGTTTGTAAAGTAGTGACAATGTGGATGATGAAGTGAATTTAACAATCAGAGAACTGCAAATAAGACACGAAAACTGATTTTTTCGAAAATTTCTTCGTCGTCAAAACCGTCAAAATAACTAGAGCCCTTGGGTATAATAGTAAGTTTGAGTTTTATGTTAATTTAATATTTCGTTCTCCGGTTGTCAAAATAACTAGAGCCCTTTGGTATAACAGTAAGTTTGGGTTTTATGTTATTTTAATATTTCGTTCTCCGTGGCTAAAAATATATTTAGTGTTCTGGGGCAAATTGAAAAACAGAACAACTGAGTCAGTTACGTTCACTCGTTATCCACTACTCATTATTAAGCAAAATCGCCAACCGTATCTTTTTGTCTGTCTTTTGGATGTAATGGTGGAAGGTACAGGGTCGATATCAGTGCAGTTCTCACTATCGTGTACCTGGATTCTTCTGGGTAATTTAGTATACATATTGTGTGAAATGCCTTTTTTCAACATTTTACATACTTACTTTTAATTTCAGGAAGAAACCAAACACGACATACCAGAGGACGCTAAAGACGTTAGTATGCAATCAGGTGGAAGCCAGTGACCATAAACAGTACCTAAAACAACGCCTAGACAGAACACTTTTGGGAATAAAATTGTAGTACTAGAATCTGAGCTCAGAAGCTTGCTTTTAGCACATGATATTGGCACGACGAAAGATGAAGCAACAAAAGACTAACAACATTAGGGAAAGACATTCAACAAGAAAGAAACATACTGAAGAGAACGACAGAGAAAAGTCATAATTCATTATTCTTAAAAAAAAAAAAAACTAGAAATTTGTGAAAGTAATTCCGACTTAACAGCCGCTCTTACAATTCGAAATACTGTTCATCGGCTTATAGTAGAAGAACATTAATCCGATTTACTTAAAATAATATATGAGGTTGCAACTTTTAGTGTACAGTTGATGATAGACGTCGCCCTGAAATTATTAGGTGTTGGAAAACACTGGACGACTTACTAGTCGAACTTCGTAAACAAGGCTATACTATCAGTCGACCAGGGTTATATTTAAGACTCCTTCGCAGACGAGTCCATACAGAGGCAGGAAAAAAAAAAAAACAAATGGTAACTGCTCCTCTTAAATTGTGCAAACCAGACTGTAGGCTTCGTGTAAAGGATAAAGACGGCGAATTCTGTACAATTGGCATAAGAAACTTTGAGTCTTTAGATTCAATTTTGTTCCCTGATCAAGTATTCTTTTTTGCCTATGGATGACAAAGCATGTGTGCCATTAGATATTACAGCAGCAAATGGTCAAGCACCATTAATGCACCTTGCCAACAAGATCATAATTTCCTGGTCGCTGAAAAACAGTCATTCTCTCCGTTTTGCAGGTATTGTAATACAGAAAGATGGTGAAGGGAAACCTGAAGCTATGACTCACTTTGGGCATACATTCGTAGTGATTCGTAGTGGAAAACATCCTTTCTCTAACGCAGCGGTCCATGCCACAGACATACACAGACTTTCTGAATTACCAGCTTTCGAAAAGTTAACAAGAACTGGAGAAGATTTTTGTAATACCCGTGTTTATTTTCACTTGAGATGGTGGTCCCGACGAAAATCCACGATACGAGCAGGTTGTAGTTTCAGATGTACAACATTGTAAAGATTTTGACTTCGATGCTATTTACATTGTTACAAGTTCTCCAGGAAGAAGAGCATTTAACGGAGTGGAGTGACGAATGTCACCTTTCAGTCGCGAAGTTACTCGTGTTCTATTGAGAAATGACAGTTTCGGTTCACATCTCGATTCCGGTACTCAAACTACTGACTTGGAGGTAGAAAAACAGGACTTGGAGAGTGCAAATGTCGTGCTGGCTAATGTTTGGACCCAACTCTTCATTGACGGTCTTCCTGGGGCTGCCGAATACATTGTGCCGTCAGATACCAGACTGGATATCACACTATTGCCGCAGTGTCGAGGCATACTTATTTAGAACGTGTGGCATCTGTGGCCTATATTTTTCATCATACAACGCCAATAACCAATACATACAATTACATAAGTGCCAACAAGAGGTTTTGCCGATCGCGAAGATTCATCCTCAAACAACTGCAGCTGGATGTGCCAAGAATGATCTTTGTCTGATAAACGACGACGATGTTATGTGGTTGGATGAAGAGGATGGGACACGTCGAATATTCCTAACATCATCCACATCGAGAACCAAGTAACTGCTATGCCAATGGTAAACAATGCAGGAGGAATGGTTTCAAAGTGCTTGGACATAAGATGATTAAATTCTGCGCATTTCATTTGATTTGCCATGTTCTGTAAATTTTCTAAAACATTTGATTTGTTCTTGATTCTATGAAAAAAGATTTTACACTGAAGAACCAAAGAAACTGGTACCGCTGCCTAATATGATGTAGGGCCCCCGCCAGCACGCAGAGGTGCCGCAACACGATGTGGCATGGACTCGACTAATGTCTGAAGGAGTGCTGCAGGAAATTGACATCATGAATACTGCAGGGCTGTCCATAAACCTATAAGAGTATGATGGGGTGAAGATCTCTTCTGAACAGCACGCTGCAAGGTATCCCAGATGTGCTCAATATTGTTCATGCCTGGGGAGTCTGGCGGCCAGTGGAAGTTTTTAAATTCAGAAGAGTGTTCCTGGAGCCACTCTGTAGCAATCGTGGACTTGTGCAGTGTCGCATCGTCCTGCTGGGATTGCCCATGTTCATCGGAGTGCACAATGGACATGAATGGATGCAGTTGATCAGATACGATGCTTAAGCCGTCGGCACACGGACCGTGCATCCGAACGTTGAGCGTTGAGCGTGCCGAGTTTCTGACGTCATAGCGTGGAATAGCACGTTCGGGAGTCTTTCCGAGCGTGCAGAGCAATATCTGGCATGTCAGATATTCTGAGCGTGCGTCTGAGCGTTGACCAATGAGATGACACAACGCCAACTACGTCACACGCACGCCGTCTCCCTTCAGTACACAGTTGTGAGGCGCCATATTGGCGTTCATTTCAAGCCTATATGTATATATGCCGTTTCGGAGCACCAGCAAATTGAGAATCACTGGAAAACCCGTTGTTGGTTGTGTGATTCGTTCCAGTAAAATAATGAGAAACATCATATTCGTGGCAAAAGAATTATTGTAACTTGCGTATTATAAGAGTAGGCTATTTGAATACAGCGAAGCACTGAAGATCCACCCAAAATGCATTGTTCTTGGTACAATTTGTTATAATTAAATTTCAATTAGTAACATAATTATCTACGATTAACGTTTTTAGCAAAGGGTAACACAATGTGATCGAGCACAGTAAGCGTGCTGTTGGTTTACCGTAATGAGTAGCGTCTCTGTTCCAGGATGAGCTTTCGTTGGGGCGGTGGTTCGCGTCGTAACACTTCCAATTTTTTTCCCTAGCATTCGCGTTTTTATTAGGTTCTGATACTTTATTATTAGTTTAATGTAAGTATATGCTATAATATTTGCTGTTATGTAAATATAAGTTCACCTGGCTTAATCTACAGGACAGCTTGCGCTACTTGTATAAAGATATTTTGCTCTTTTTACTTTTACGCTTCGTACTTCACATGTTGCAAAGATTCTGCTACTGGGTAGGAACAGTGATCAAGTAAGACTGACCTTGGGGTTTTACTAAAATGTGGGAACGATGAAATAATGTTTATCTTATGCGGAGAAGTATTCCAAATTTGTACCGCACTGTTTGTAATGGAACTTTTATAAGCCAGTGTCATTGATTGGACATGGTACTTTGCTTTTCGTAGACGATGGAGAAAATGTGCGTTTCAATAGAGCTAGCGTGGGAATTTTACGCGCGCCCGTTGAGTAAACAGTGTGATTTACGAACTACAAACATCCCTCAACTGCCGCTGGAGTGCGTTGCGATCGCGTATACCACGTTGGGGCCCACGTACCGTATGCACAAGTCGCATCGTTCTTGAGCGTTCAGCAGCACGTTGAACTTGGCACGCTCAACGTTGACGTTCGACAGCACGGCCCGTGTGGCGACGGCTTTACGTAGTGTCACCTGCCAGAATCATATCTAGACGTATCAGGGGTCCCACACCACTCCAACTACACACGCAGCACACTATTACAGAGTCTCCACCAGCTTGAACAGTCCCCTGTTGACATGCAGGGTCCGTGGATTCATGAGGTGGTCTCCATAGCCGTACACATCCATCCGCTCGATACAATTTAAAACGAGACTCATCCGACCAGGCTACATGTTTCCAGTCATCAACAGTCCAATGTCGGTGTTTACGGGCCCAGACGAGGCATAAAGCTTTGTGTCGTGCAGTCATCAAGGGTACATGAGCGGGCCTTCTACTCCGATAGCTCATTTCGATTATGTCTAGTTGAATGGTTCGCCCGCTGACACTTGTTGATGGCCCAGCATTGAAATCTGCAACAATTTGCAGAAGCGTAGCCCTTGGCTCACATTGAACGATTTTCTTCAGTAATCATTGGTTCTGTTCTTGCAGGATCTTTTTCCGGCCGCAGCGATGTCGGAGATTTGATGTTTTACCGGATTCCTGATGTTCACAGTACACTCATAGTGTGGTCATACGGGAAAATCCCCACTTCATTGCTACCTCGGAGATTCTGTGTTCCATCGCTCATGTGCCGACTGTAACACCACGTTCAGACCCACATAAATCTTGATAACCTGCCGTTATAGCAGTAAACGACCTAACAAATGCGCCAGATACTTTTTGTCTTATGTAGGCGTTGCCGAAAGCAGAGCCGTATTCTGCCTGTTTACATATCTTTGTGTTTGAATACGCATGCCTTGACCAGTTTCTTTAGCATTTACGTGTTTATACAAAAGTGCTATTTTAATTTAAAATTTCTGAATTTAAAACTGCAAAATCAGTCACTATACACCAAAAGAGGGGGTGGTCATACAAATGTGGTCACCTGTGATAAGGAAGGGGGGGGGGGGCTTCAAAATTATGAGATTAGTGTAAGACATAAAAAAAGTTTTGCATCACCTCGGTTCCGAGAGTTGCGGAACCTGTACAGAAAATTGGAATAGAGATCAACATAAACATCATTCCCGCTCTTTTGTTGATCATGAAAACCACACATTTCACGTTGTACGATCATACAGCGAGACCTTCAGAGGTGGTGGTCCAGATTGCTGTACACACCAGTACCTCTAACACCCAGTAGCACGACTTCTTGCGTTGATGCATGCCTGTATTCGTCGTGGCATACTATCCACACGTTCATCAAGGCAAGGCACTACTGGTCCAGATTGTCCCACTCCTCAACGTCGATTCGGCGTAGTACCCTCAGAATGGTTGGTGGGTCACGTACTCCATAAACAGCCCTTTTCAATCTATCCCAGGCATGTTCGATAGGGTTCATGTCTGGAAAACATACTGGCCACTCTAGTAGAGCAATGTCGTTATCCTCAAGGAAGTCATTCAGAAGATGTAGACGACGGGGGCGCAAACTGCCGTCCACGAAGACGAATGCCTCACCAATATGCCGCTGATGTGGTTGCACTATCGGTCGGAGGATGGAATTTACGTGTTTTACAGCCGTTACGGCGCCTTCCATGACCACCAGCGGCGTACGTCAGCCCCACATAATGTCACCCCAAAACAGTAGGGAACCACCACCTTGTTGCACTCGCTGAACAGTCTGTCTAAGGCTGCCTCCAAACACGTCTCCGCCGATTGTCTGATTGAAGGCATATGTTTCACTCATTGCTGAAGAGAACGTGATGCCAGTTCTGAGCGGTCCACTCGGCATGTTGTTGGGCCCATCTGTACTGCGCTGCGTCGTGTCGTGGTTGCAAAGATGGACCTCGCCATGGACGTCAGGAGGAAGTTGCGAATCATGCAGCCTATTGTGCACAGTTTGAGTCGTAACACGACGTCCTGTGGCTGCACGTAATGCATTATTCAACATGGTGGCGTTTCTGTGAGGGTTCTTCTGATCCATAATCCGTAAGTAGCGGTCATCCACTGCAGTAGTAGCCCTTGGGCGGCCTGAGCGAGGTATGCCATCGACAATTCCTATCTCTCTGTATCTCCTCCATGTCCGAAAACATCGGTTTGGTTCACTCCGAGACGTCTAGATACTTCCCTTGTTGAGAGCCCTTTTTGGCACAAAGTAACAATGCGGACGAGATCGAACCGCGGCATTGGCCGTCTAGGCACAGTTGAACTACAGACAACACGAGCCGTGTACCTCCTTCCTGATGGAGTGACTGGAATTGATCGGCTGTCGGACCCCCGCCTTCTAATAGGTGCTGCTCATGCGTGGTTGTCTACATCTTTGGGTGGGTTGAGTGACATCTCTGAACAGTCAAAGGGACTGTGTCTGTGATACAATATCCAGTCAACGTCTATCAACAGTTCTGCAAACCAGGGTAATGCAAAAGTTTTTTTGATGTGTGTATTTTATTAGCGGTCAATATCAGTCCCTTCCCATATAAGCTTCGAAATCCTGCTGATGGTACACAAAGTTCTTAAGTTTCAGCCGACAGTAACTGCGTATATTTTGGCGCTATTTTTAGCCCAGTCTCGTAGCAACAGAGGGAAGGAGAAGAGGAAGGGAGGAGCGGAGTACGCTTCATTTAAGCGTAGTTTCAGTCTGATACAAGCTGTGTTCTGTTGGCGTGCTGAAAGAGCGTGTTACTGAACTGCAATTAGTCCGTGTAGTCACTGTAATTCCTGCGATTCAATATGCCTCGCGAATGCGTAAAATGTGCTGACAATTTTTGGTACGTTTGCAGACAGGCTACATTGATATCGCAAAGGAGGCCGAAACATCGTATATTAGGAAGGCACTCAGACTGTAATACGTCTATGAAATAGGGGACAAGGACTAGCCATGGGCTCCTCATGTATTTTACTGGTGTCTCGAATCTTCACTCGTGGTTGAATCGTAAAAATCTTCCACTAGCTTTGCTATATCTTTGTTCTGGCGACAACCATGACACCATGTGAATGATTGTTACTTTTGTACGACAACTCCATTAACACATGGTATTTCCGAGAGGAAAACGTCTTCCTTGACATATCATAACATACAGTCGGCAATGCGACCAGTGCCTCGCGGAGGCACCTCCTGTTCTTGTCCCACCTGATTATGATAGTGACGAGGGTAATAGTGAAACCAGTGCTGCACCATCACCCTCAAAACCCAGATTTTGTGTGTAAGATGAGTGTACCGAGATCACAAAATAACAGTGTGATCTAGCGAGAGCTCTGGAACTGCCGAAACGTAAAGCTGAACTGCTGGCGTCAATACTACGACTGTGGAATTGTCTTCATAAGGCGGTATTTGTGACAGCGTTCCATAACCGCCATATGCCACCCATTCTGTTTTTCTGAAGTGAAAAGAACTTGATATATTTTAGTTATGTAGACCTACAGGGACTAAAGGCAGCTATGAGCAGTCTATAAAAATGATCAGTGGAGGTGGTTCATCGATTCCTCCCAAGTCAGCCTCAAGTGTGTTGTGCTACTGCATAATGGCAACGTATTACCGTATATTCCGATTATAGGAAAGAAATGTATGATGAAATAAAACATTGTTATTGCAACTGAACTATGAGAAGTTTAAATGGCAGATTTTCGGGGACCTGAAAAACATAGGCGTTTACTTGTGCTACAACACGGCTACACCAAATTCTGTTGCTTCCTGCATCCCTGGGATAGCCGCGCCAAGGCACTTCATTATAAAAAGAAAGATTGGCCTGAGGATCAATCAGTTGAACCAGGATCTTTCAATGTTAAACATGAAGCACCTGTCGAACCGAAGAACATAAATCTCCCTGCTGTTCATATATAATTGGGCCTAATGAAAAACTTCGTTAAGATGACGCACAAAACTGGGGATGCATTTCTCTATTTGCACGAGAAATTTCCACGTCATAGTGAGGCAAAAATAAAAGAGGGGATTTTTGTGGGTCCCCAGACACGCAAGCTGTACAAAGACGAGCATTTCAACTCAGTACTGACAGGTGATGAAAAGTTAGGTTGGAATGTCTTTGTTCAAGTGTCAACGAACTTTGTAGGAAATCAGAGGAGGCAAATCTTCTGCATTGCTATAATACATTGGGGTGCAACATGTCCTTAAAGTTACAGCTACATCTACATGGATACTCCGCAAAACAGACTTAAGTGCCTGGCAGAGGGTTCATCGAATCACTTTCACAATTCTCTACTATTCCAATCTCCTCGTATAGCGCGCGGAAAGAACGAACACCTATATCTTTACGTACGAGCTCGGATTTCCCTTATTTTATCGTGGTGATCGTTTCTCCCTATGTAGGTCGGTGTCAACAGAATATTTTCGTATACGGAAGAGAAAGTTGGTGATTGGAATTACGTGAGAAGATTCCGTCGCAACGAAAAACGTCTTTGTTTTAATGATGTCCAGCCCAAATCCTGTATCATTTCAGTGACTCTCTCTCCTATATTTCGCGATAATATAAAACATGCTGCCCTTCTTTGAACTTTTTCGATGTACTCTGTCAATCCCATCTGGTAAGGATCCCACACCGCTCTCTTCCTAGATTCCTACTTAGACTTCTTTCCTGACTACTGTGCTTTTATAACCGACGAGAACAGACACACTTCCACTAGCATATTCCGGACATGGAAATGAGATACCAGGGAAAGTAGAATGCATCAGTGTTATCCGATTACTGCTGGACGCTAATCAGGGAATCCGCAGTAGAAAACTGCAAACGTCAGGCAAAGCAGTTGCACCTTCAGTGACCCTCCTCTGAGGGATAACACCAAGGTAAACACATTCATAAGCTCATAAAGGCAATAACGTCAAGTTATCATAACTTCAAAACGATAGCTAATCTTGCATTTTCATTATCAGCACATCCGAAAAAATAAATATTAGTTGTTTTCACGCCAGTTACAGAAAAAAGTAAAATCGTGTTATTAAACTAATGGTTCAGTAATATTCATACTTGTCAGCAGCTGCTATCTTTGGAACTGAGATTATTATAATATTTCAGAAGGCTTTTTTGATACCCATCTCATGATACACGCCTAACAGGCGGAATAATTTGATCATGGGATATTCTCACATGGACCTTACCATTACTCTTGCAATGTTGTCCACGTTTTGTCTTAGGTCTTTAGTGCTCTGACAGATACTGCTCGTATTATAGTGTCTCATTTTGTCTCCATTTACTTCCTCTTCTCTTTCAGTAATATTTTACTCAAGTTTGTTTCCTTTGTATACCTCTTCTGTATATCTTTTCCACATTTTGGTCTCCTCTACTTACCGGGATTAGTGGTTTGTCATCTGAATACACTACATTCTTACAGCTGTTTCTCTTTTCTCCCAGTCTCCATAATTTTTGTGTATAAGTTATACGTTTTTCCTACAGTCATAAATGCTTCCTACCTCTTTGCACGTCTCCTCTAGCCTTTCTTGCTTTCCACTTCACACTTTCTACCAGCCTCATTTTGTAGGTCTCTTTTCTTTCATTGCCTGCTTTACAGCAGCATTCTTATATTTTTTCTGTCATTAAAGTAATTATCTTACATGTTATCCAAGGATTTCTATTGGACCTTGTGTTTCTGCCTATTTGGTCCTCTGCTGTTATCAGTATTTCACCCCTCAAAGCTAGTCGTTTATCTTGTATTGTGTTGCTTCTTCTGTTTCAGTCAAGTATAGTGCTCCTTTAGAAACTCTCTGTGACCTCTGGTTCTTTCTATTTATACAGGTCCCATGTCCTTAATTTATTACCACTCTACGATGTCTTCAGAGTTAATTTAAAATTCATAATCAATAAATTGTGACTAGAGTCCACATCTGCCCCTGAAAGTGTTTTTAACTTTAAATTTGGTTTTGAAATGCCCGTCTTAGTACTATGTAGGCCAGAGGAAACGACTCGCAGCCGGCCGAAGTGGCCGCGCGGTTCTGGCGCTGCAGTCTGGAGCCGCGAGACCGCTACGGTCGCAGGTTCGAATCCTGCCTCGGGCATGGATGTGTGTGATGTCCTTAGGTTAGTTAGGTTTAACTAGTTCTAAGTTCTAGGGGACTAATGACCTCAGCAGTTGAGTCCCATAGTGCTCAGAGCCATTTGAACCATTTTTTGAAACGACTCGCAGTCTTATCTTTGACGGCTGACGGTAGCAGTTCAGTTCGCTCTGTGTTTCGAGTGTATTATATCGTGTATCCTTGTATGTATCCAATTTCTATAAAAGAAAGTGTGTTGTGTACACCGTACCACTGTGTTGTCTGTCATGCACTATCACTGTGTACTGGAGTTCCACATCGGTGACCTACAACTTCGAGTGAACACTAAAATTATGCAAACTCGCGTCGCGACAATATAGCCTTCACGCCCCCATTGTGTTGCTCCGATCGCGAATTTCGTTGAACTCTTGCGGCGCTCTCTATCGACAGACACGAATAGTGTTCCGTATGTTGCCCAAGAGGTTAAAAGTGGCAGTGACACTTATCACATTGTAGCCTCGATGCAAATCGCAGGGACACAACAATGCAATTAATAATCCGTTTGTTGAATTCGTTACGGACTGTGCCAGTGTAATGTCTGTCCCTGCATTCCGTCATCATTTTCACGGCATGTGCTAATGATCTGTGACAAACGTGTCGAGACCGTTACCGTACGCACCTGACATGTGTCTATCCAATAAGCATGCCATCTCAGCCGCGCGTCTTACCGTTCTCCCTCCGGTCCAAGCAGCCGCCTGCATTACCGCCACCGCCCACCCACGGTTCCCTCCGTGCTGTGGGGCCGTATTCCAACCACATTACCGAACCAAACTGTCGACTGCTTCACGGCTCACACAACAGCTGTTCTACACAGACAAATCGCACTTGTGGTTCGTGATCCTCGAAAGCATATTCTCCTTCAATGCCATCGTCAAGGACAACACAAAGTACTCAGCCACCTTGGCACCCAGGCTGACATTATCTACGATGTGAGCCTGGCACCATAGTCTACGAAAAAGTATGAAACCGCCAAAACAACGCTCTTATGATGCCTCTCCCAGTCTCCCAAAATGCAGCTACACCAGGTACTTTACAACGAACATTTACAGGATGGTCCCTCCTCTGAATTGCGGCGGCGTCTTTACAACAAAACAGATCAGTGCATCATGTCTGACGATGGGCTGTGGACGATCTAGATCATCAAGCTCCCGTGTCGGGTGCAAATGACTTTACTCACCACTAGTAACCAGTCTCCTGATGCCCACCTGCCCCTGGCCAGCCGCATTTTCGCCTTTTCTCGGTGCAGGCACAACATTAACAAAGCTCCCAACATAGGTGTGGATATGCACGCTGCACTGCCACGTGTGCAACCTTCCTAAGCGACCGACAGTGGCTGTGCACTCCTGGCCCAGCCTGTCGATGTCACAGTGGACGCCGCCCCCTGTGTTTACAAAAAAACTCAGCTCCAGCAGTCACTCCCAATACATCAGCAGCCATGCAAGCGCAGTCTCACCTCTGTTGGTACGACACTCGCGTTGGTGACACTGTGTTCCTCTGTCATCAACCTTGTGACTACCCACACTCACCTCACGACCTGCAAGAGGTGTCGCGAGCCGTGAACAATACGTAAGCTGCCAGAGAGTTGTTCCACTCTCGAGCACCTCTGTTTCTCACTTATCGCCTCCACTCGTGGATCTGCACCTGTCACCTGACACCCCTAGTTGCCTGACGCAGCCGCCCCTCGCCTCACCATTTACTGAGGTTAGTGCATCATCTGCTGCTTATTCCGACCTCGCTCCTTCGCCACCTGCTGTCATCTGCATCGCACACGCATGACTGCTCCTCACCTCCCCCAACCGTGCAGCCATGCCAGATGGTGCCTGCTGTGCTTTGCCTGCATCTAAGCTGTACGCCACTGCCAGTGTTGAGCCAGTGCTTGCACCCTGGGCTCCCTGCTGCACCGTGTCTGAACCTTCACAGCTTGCTAACCGTGCCACTCACACGCAGACTACCGCCTTGCTAGGGCAACCTGGCTCCAGCCTACTTCTGACAACCAACGTTATTGCTGTTGCTCAAGGCACCGACCACCAACTCTGAACTGGTGGTTTCACCCCGAGTAATCTTCTTAAGGGGATACGGAATCGGATTTTGGGTTAAAAAATCGAATTTTTTTTTATTGGCGTATTATATTCTGCCATGTTTCCTCTTTAAAATGACGTATCATACATAGCTCTACTACAATTATAACTATTTTATTTTTATATATTTGTGAGATCGGGTATTGCGCTTTAGTTATACACGTCTCTCGTGGCTGACCATGAACTTTTTGGCAGTACCTTTAAAGTGACATGAATTCAAATATCCCGGTTTCCAGCGACTATTTATACACTAGTTGCCCGAAAATGTTTCTCTCTGGTTTCCTCAAGTTACTCTTTGACTTTGTGGCGGGACTGTTTTGTAAACAGTGTGATATAAGAAAGTAGTTGTTGTTGAGTTATTTCGTATTTAGTGCTTCATTTTTCGCAGTGAAAATGCCTAGAGCTAAAGCAAAAGTATTTAAAAAGCGTGTGAACTGGCAAAAGAAAAGAAATAATGATTCATTAGCAAAGCAAAGCAGTTCATCATCATCACTGTTGGAAAATGTGAATCCACTTATTACTGATTTGCCGAACGAACTTACACCAAATGAAAACAGTGCTTCTCATAAAAAACTAAGAGATTTGGAAGAGAAATATAATTTACTTGATAGAGGGAATGAAGTTTTTGAACTCATTGATACGAATATATTGTGTGAAGCTCTTGAAAACAGTTTGTGCTGCAAAAAATGTCATGGAAACGTTTCTCTGAAAGTAGAATCCCATGTTGGCCTGGCTGCCCAGTTTAATTTAATATGCAGTGTTTGTAAATACAGCTGTAAGTTTCCAAGTTCGGTTTCAGTAACTGTAAATAATGGATACAAGAAAACTGAACTTTATAGAGTAAATATTAGGTTAGTTTATGGATTGCGAGCAATTGGTAAGGGCAAACCAGCTGGTGATATGCTATGTGGTGTTCTAAATCTTCCAAGTGCACCTTCAAAGTTTGAAGCTTACAATTATGTACTAGGATCTGCAGTTGAAGATGTAGCACAGAAGTCAATGCAGGTTGCTGTGGAAGAAGCAGTGGAAGAAAATGACGGCAGTCGTGACCTCACAGTGGCGTTTGATGGCACGTGGCAGAAAAGGGGCCACACCTCCAACAATGGTGTTGTAACAGCAACTAGTGTTGATACTGGCAAGGTTATTGATGTTGCAATAATGTCTAAATACTGTAGGTGCACAGGCAGGCTGAAAAATGAACACAGTGATGACTGTATTGCTAATTATTATGGTAGTAGTGGTGGCATGGAGGTTGCTGGGGTGAAGAAAATTTTTCATCGCTCTTCACAGTGGTATAATGTTCGCTATGTCAAATATCTGGGAGATGGTGACTCTAAAGCATTCAAAGAAGTTTTGGAAAGCAAACCATATGGGAACAGTGTAAATACAAGCAAACTTGAATGTATAGGACATGTGCAGAAGAGAATGGGTGCCAGGCTGAGAAGGTTAAAATCAGTTATGAAAGGGAAAAAACTAGATGATGGGAAAACCTTGGATGGCAGAGGAAGATTGACTGATTCCATAATAGACCACATTCAGAACTGCTATGGCCTTGCAATCAGGCAAAATACAGGCAATCTTGAAGAAATGAGGAGAGCTATATGGGCTTTATATTTCCACACCGCATCCACGGATGAGCATCCACAACATGGTTTGTGCCCCAAAGGTGAAAACAGCTGGTGTAAATACAATAGGGGACTAACAACAGGAGAGAAATACATTCACCACCACAGTCTACCATCAGCCATCATGGCAGAAATAAAGCCCATTTTCAGAGATCTGGCTGACAGAAGTCTTCTGATGAAATGTCTTCACGGAAAAACGCAGAACCCCAACGAGTGCTTGAATAGTGTGATATGGCATCGTCTCCCAAAAACAGTGTTTGTCAGAATTAATACACTACATTTTGGTGTGTATGATGCTGTGGCAACCTTCAATCTTGGAAATATAACTAAATGCCAGGTCCTTCAAAAGTTGGGTATGTGTGTTGGTTCCCGTACGGTACGTGCTATGTTCTTTTTAGATCAGCACAGACTAAGGCATGCTGATAATATAATCAAGACATTAGTGAAAAAAGCAAGACAGGTGCAGAGGGGTGCCAAAAGAAGACTTGAAGATGATTATGAAGACTGTGAAGGGGGTATTAGCTATGGATCAGGAATGTTTTAATCTTCTTTCTCCGTTTCCCGTAAGTTTACTTTTTACTTCATCTAGGAACATTATCTCAGGTACTGGTCAACCTAGAAGTCTGAAATTTTTATGACGTAGTGACATAGGTCCCTATTACATACTGAAACAACGATTTTTTAATTACTTGATTTACAAAAGACTTAGGGGTGATAGTCTAGTAAAAAGCGATGGAAAAAATTTACTTAAAAATAAATGTACAATATCTCTGTAAGAAAATACTTTGACAATAAACTGTTGTTTCAGTATTGTTGTAACATATGAATGCACCTACAGTAAAATTTTTACCTCTCTGTCTCCAGTAGTTTGTGAGAAAATGTTCCCTATAGTAGGCATATATTAACATTGCGGGGATACGTGATTCCGTATCCCCTTAACTTGTCAGCCATCAACAATGGCAAGGTGCACTGCATTAACACTGCACCCAGCCTGGCAGTTAGTCAGTGCCCCAGACTTCAACCCCCCGACTGCCTCTGCACAGTGGAAGCAGTGTTACTAGGTGGCATCGTATGCTCATCAGGTAGCAACTGGGTCTCATCCATATACCTCATCCATAAGAAGGATGGCTTGGCCATACTTTGCAGGGACTATCGTGACATGGTACTAGAGGGGTAAAAAACTATAAAGGAAGACAGATTGCAGTAGATCTGGGACATAGGTTGCAAGTGCTACTCTGAGATGAAGAGATTGGCACAGGAGAGGAATTTATCGCGGGCCACATCAAAAATGGTTCAAATGGCTCTGAGCACTATGGGACTTAACATCTGTGGTCATCAGTCCCCTAGAACTTAGAACTACTTAAACCTAACTAACCTAAGGACATCACACACATCCATGCCCGAGGCAGGATTCGAACCTGCGACCGTAGAAGTCGCGCGGTTCCGGACTGCGCGCCTAGAACCGCTAGACCACCGCAGCCGGCGCGGGCCACATCAAACCAGTCAGAAGACTGGTGACTCAAAAAAAAAAAAATTGTGCCTTGAATGCTCACACTATAATGGACAGTTACCTGGCCCCTAACGCCCAAGACTTCACACACTAGTGATTTAGCAATAGCAGCCATCCTTCAGCAAGAGATCGATGGTTGCAATCAACCCTTGCGCTGCTTCTCCTGTAAGCTCACCAAGACACAGTGCACGTGATTGGCTTTGGCTGACAACCAGGAGTTACAGGCTGTTTACGAGTCCATACAGTATTTCCGAGATGATACTGAAGGACGCCCCCTTGTCATTTACAAGTTCCACAGGCCCCTAGCTGAGACCATCCATAGCCACCCAAGGACAATTGCCTCTGCTGTTACCATCACCTTGAATACATTGTGCAATTCACTAAGGACGTCTGTCACGTGAAAGGCGCAGACAGCATAGTCACTGACTATTTGTCATGCACGGGCACCTTCTTAGCCATGATCGACTTCGAGAAGCTCATGCAAACTCGAACATGACAACCCTCAGCTATAGGTCATCTTTAACGATGCCTCCTCCACCCTCACCATTGAGCGAAATTTTATCACTGGTTCAACCCGCCCTGTCCTTTGCAACATATCACATGGGTGCACACACCTGCTCGTCCCACAACCACAGAATTATTTTCGACCTGTTTCACAACCTCGCCTCGCCCCCTTCCCCCCCAGTGTCAAGTCTGCTACTTGCCTTATTACTGAGCAGTCTGTTTGGCCGCATCTTAAGCAAGACTGCAGGTTGTGGGTGAGGGCTTGTGTACTGTGCCAGCAATGGAAAATCACCCAGCACACGCAGCCCTCTCTAGGCACCTTTCAGATACCAAAGGGACGCTTCCAATACATTAATGTTGACCTGGTCAGCCCCCTACTCCCATCTGGCAACTCCTGCATTGTTGACTGGGTAACACAGTGTGTTGGGGCTATCCCCATCCAAGCCATCACTGCTCAAACAGTTGCCAGATATGTCTACTTGGCTTGTGCAATTCAGCTGCCTTGCCTTCATAACTATGGACCGAGGCGGGCAATTTGAGTTCTTGCCGTTTGCCAAAATCTGTGAACTATGTGGCATTACCTGTTACAGAACCACTGCTGCTTTATGTGCCATGGAGGTGACTGGTCTGATGCATTCCTGTGGGTGCTGCTGTTGTCCGCATGGCATATTTTTTTATACGCCTCAATAGCTCACTAGCCGAGATTTTATATGGCGAGACACTATCCCTCCCTGGTGATCTTATCTCTTCAAACTTCCCATTATGCCAAGCTCTCTCACTTTCTTGATTGACAGCATCCAGTGCCACATTGCCAACTTCCATGTTCTCCCCCTTCCCCCATACCACTCCTAAAATGTTCGTCTCCAAAGATCTAGTCACGTGTGACCATGTCGTGCAGGATGATGATACTGTCTGCACCACATTCCAGCCCTCATTCTCAAACCTGCATAGAGTTCTCCAATGTGGCCCCAACACCTATGACATTCTGCTTAATGGCAAACCAGTTACGGTCTCCATCAAGTGACTAAAACATGCCTGGTAGCTTATCGATGAGCCACCTGATAGGGACTCTCCCATCATGGTCGCTACCTCCCCTACTCTTGACTCTCCTTCCCTTGCAGTTGCATCCCCTCCTTTCCAGACGCTACTTGACATTCGTTGCTTCTGCCCAGAGGATCTTAGCCTCAAGGATACAGAGAATGAGCTGGTAGTCACAGCAGCTTATGATGACTGCACAGTATTACCTGAGTCCCTGGTACCCCATTTCTGAGAAGTTCTCCCCTTAACCGATAAAGCCAACACCCGCAACTCTGCACGCACATTTCACCGATGATGACCACCTGGCCATCTAATCCACTTGCCCGCCCCTTCTGAACAACGAGCTCCTTACAGACCCAACTGATGCACACATAATGGGGGATACATCTTCCTCCTCTCCCATGCTCACCTAAGTGGGCTGCACCATTCACACCCAGCACCCTCACCAGTGCTTAACACCCCCCCCCCCCCCCAGTTGTCACCTCCCCATCGGGCTCTCTACACCAACATTAGCATTGCTGGCCAGACAAAATGGCTCTTAGTCTTGTCGCTGGTGGTTAATTTGTTGATGGTAGCAGTGTCCAGTTCATTCTGTGACTTGAGTGTGTTATATTGTATCCATGTATATATCAAGTTTCTCCAAAATAGTGTTGTTCTATAATTTTTCCTTTTCTTTTTCCCACTATCAAATTCCAGTCAGCCAGCAGTCTTTCTTAACAAGTTAATGGAGTTTTATTTGATTTTGTGTTTATTTTATGCTTAACAAGGACATGTAATAGAAGAAATGTTTAAACTTCTATCATCAGGTGGATTTATGCGGGTTAATGAGGCATATATATGTTGTGTTATAACTTTTGGGTAATGTGGGACTGTCTCCAGCAGTCACAGGCTCCTTTCATTGTTGGTTATGCATTAGATATGTGGCAATGTTTCATTCAATATCAGTAACAGTCATGGTAAAGCCCAGTTAAAAAATGCTTGTACTTAAAGTAGTGAACATTTGTTCTTCCTTTGATGGAGCAGTTGTGTCATTTTTAAGCTCTCGGCACACAATCATGTTAATGTGATAGCAATATGTAATAAATATACATATCTAAGGTATCCAATGGAGAGCAGTTTCATGTGAGAAAATGAAACAAATTTTGGGAAGTTTACAGCAATCAGTTCACTTGTTGTTTGAGTAGTTCCTTTTCATTAATAATATATGTAACCTCAAAATGGTTATCTGAAATGACCTAAAGGAAATATGAATTAAATGAAACATTGAGAATGTGAAACAAAAAAAATTACAAACAAAAATGAGGATAGCGAACCCTCACCTACAGTTGATCAATGGGTGCCACTTCCACAAATGTAACACATAAATTTTCACTAGCTTTTGATTGTGAACATTACTCTCCTGCTTTTTCTCTTCCTTCTTAACATGTAGAAGCATAATGTTCTTTTTCTGAATGTTTCACATACATAACTGTTTCTATGAAGTTGTATGTGTATGCACCAATCAGCTGCATGTGAATATTGTAAGGCAACCATGTAATTCTGATTGAAGTCAAATTATACATTTACAAAATATGATGTTTTATTCACACAACTTGTTTCAGCTGAACTGCAAATCATTCTTAACTGAAACACACACTTAAGTTGAAGTGGTTGTGTGAATAAAACAAAATAATTCACACTTTCAGTGCTTGATTTCAATAACCATACAATCAACTGTTGCAGACAAACTCCAGTACTTTAAGGAATGGCAAATCAACAGTTTTCGCAGGAACAAGGCAAAACCATCAAGTATTAAGAAAATATCCTTCTTATGCAAGTAGACAGTTACTTTTAAGACCATTCTAATTCTGAACTTAACAGACAGATGTAGGCCAGTTCATAAAATTAGAATCAGAGCAGTTTCATTATCTTGATTTGCAATTTGAGAATTTATCCAACAATAAGTTATTGGATGGCCTACACCTTCAACCAGAAAGATGCTGTGTGCTTATATGGTCTTGGTAAATGTCTGCTTCTAAATTATTAATTTTCTAAAAATGGGGCAGGAGAAAATTTATATTTTAGGAAACACATTAACTCATAGATTACTGTTCATTTTTTATGGTTCTGTGTGCAAAAGTAAATTAAATATGATGTTCTTTAAAATTTGAAATTTCATAGCTGGTAATATCACACTTATCAAAACATTCATTCAGAGCTGTTAGGCCATGGTTGAATGGATTTCTGGGAGAAATCTGCTGTTTCATCCCTATCTATGGAGGGCATCTTCAAGGAAGGTTGTAGCTTCTACAAATGTCTGATTCACACCCTGGCTCACTACTCACTGCAGCAAAAGTTTATTTCCATGTGCTGCTGCACAGAGGCATGAAGTCTCATTTTTTTTAAAAACTCTAGCACAACTGGCTGTTATCCATTTCTGTCATCTGCTACTGCATTGTCCCATGATGGAAGATTGCTGGGCACCATCTTCAGCACCAGAATCCAGATACTATTCAGTTTTGTACCCTTCATCTTCCTAATAAAATTTCTGGCATCCTTATCACCTCTCTGTATATATGTTAAAATGAACAGTAAAGTCTATCACAATATTTGCTCATGGCTGCTAGGACATGTCTTATGAACTCAAATCTGATGGTCTCATGGCTGCAAAGCATGTTCCACAACAGCTAATTTATCCATTCCTTCCCTTCAACAGTTGACCCTACGGTCATTACTTTTTATCACTCTTTTGATAATAAACACACATATCTACAAATTCATAGTATTCTGTAAACTACTACTTTTTCCAGTAGCTTGTGAGCATCCTTGGCCAACATAATATTTTTTATTTTTATTTTATTTTTTTTTTTTTATGGGTGGCATTGTAGACTGTGGTGATGCTCCAGTTTTTCAAGGTCTCTTCTGTATGGTCAGTGATATCTTTAGTGAATGGCAAGAAAATTTTGGATTTCACAGATAGCTGCATGTCAGTAAGATCTTTACATCACCATCTTAACATTCTTATTTCAGCATATGGATACCTCTTATTTAGCAACATTCTGATAAGCTATTCCAGATCTGTGTTGAGCAATTCCTGTTTGCAGATATTCATCACTTTATCCACTAATGTTTTTATAACACTGGATGGTGATCTGAACCCTTGTGTAGGTAATGTCCATATCTATCTAAAAACAAAGATGATGTGACTTACCAAACGAAAGTGCTGGCAGGTCGATAGACACACAAACACACACACAAAATTCAAGCTTTCGCAACCAACGGTTGCTCCATCAGGAAAGAGGGAAGGACAGGGAAAGACGAGAGGATGTGGGTTTTAAGGGAGAGGGTAAGGAGTCATTCCAATCCCGGGAGCGGAAAGACTTACCTTAGGGGGGAAAAAGGACAACTATGCACTCGCGCGCGCGCGCGCGCGCGCGCGCGCGCACACACACACACACACACACACACACACACACACACACACACACATATCCATCCGCACATACACAGTCACAAGCAGACATTTTCCATGTATAGCGTTTTTGGCATACTGGTACACTCAATCTCTTAACTAGGGAGCAAGAAACCAGTCTAAGTGCTTTGAGGTCCTCCAGCAAGTATGTACGTGTACAAACATTTCGTATCAAGAGTTGGACATAAATCACAGTTTTCATGACATGCTATTCTCATTCTAAAATAAAGAAATATTATTCATCTGACATGCAGTCTACCTTAATAAATGGTGTATTAGCTCTCACATTGACTAAAAAATGCATGACAGCAGTAGAAGTAAGAAAGTTAGAGTAGAATGGGTCTTGGGCATCAAGACGATCAGAGATGGGGCATTAGTTCAGATTTGATAGAAGCACGGAAGGACCTTGGCTATGGCCCATGTGGAAGTGCTCTCTAGAAACTATATAAAGCTCAGATCATGGTTATCACTTAAACCAGAGTGACCAATGTCACTGGAACTGTTAAAAAAATCAGAAAATATACACCAAAATTTATGTGACAATTTGAACAGATAAAAATCTGTATTTTCTAGTTTTGAAAATTTTCCCATTGTGGCATATTGCATCCAAAGAGAAGTCTGAATGACCTCATTTTGTGTCTGGCTTAACATGGAGTTATTGAGGAAAAACAGTTGTGCAGTATGATTATTGCAAATGAAACCTGAATCTGCAGCAAAGCATGTCCGTTATATGTAAGTGGTTATCTCTATCTTTACTCCTTCCATTGAACATATTGCATTCACAATGGCCAATATAGTCTTTCATAAGAATTCAACACAACCTGGAAATGATTTAAAGAAAATGAATACATCAGGGACCATTCTGCAGTAGGGCTTTTCATAACTACAAGTTCACAATTTCACCTGTACATCATAAATTGCTCAGTGAGGCACCTCAGTTCCATACATACAATTGAGTCTTAATTGCATGCCATATATATTATGAATCAAGGGACAGTAATGAAAGACACAGTTACATTAAAAATGCGAAACACAAAATGGTACTTCTAAATTTATTTTCCACTTTCATTCTACATTTTTACTTCTGTATCTATGTGACAATAAAAATCAAATACAAAAGATTATAATTTGGTTTCAGCTCATGACATTTTTTAAGAACACACACAGCCCATACATTCATCACATAGTCTTCCATTCACTTAACTTACACACAATTTAAAAATAAAAATAAATCTATATTCAGCATGTTTATAACAGACAATTCAGACTGGGAGTTGATGATAAACATTGCTTCTTCTTGTGAGCTTCCTTCAATAATTAACTTACTGAAGGAGCCAGGAAGGGAACAACTTGAAACACTGTGGCTATGAATGTCCTTTATGAGCAAGAATTTGGACAAATTGTTATGTTTCGTTTTCAGATGGTCCATTGTGATATGACACAGTTACATATAGTTATATATGACTTTCACAACAGTATTACAATGTAGTATGCCACAAGTAACAATGCTCAAGTATTTAAAATCAACATTGGTAACTTGTCTACACTTATATTTTCTGATCCTTCAAACAACTGGCAACTGAAAATTACAATTTTATTGACAGTATAGCATGGTTGGATGCCAAATTACTGTTCAAGTACATGTATGTCTGTTTCTTAAGGCATCATTTCATGAATACAAAAACAATCAGTAAATGTGCTACGAATAGAACATAAGTAATTGGCACTGGTATTTGGACACACAAGCCAGTGGCCAATTTCCATATCAAAACTACAATATTGGTAGCAGTTAGTTATCTCTCTTCATATAAAAAGCTTTACAGATTTTAATTACCATAAAATAATACAACCTATCACTTATGAATAATAGAGGTAAGCTTATTTCACAAAGCATATCACTCCTCTTTTTTTGGCAGTGTTATAATCTACAAACACTTACCTCACTCTACTCTGTTATAACAGTATTAAGTTCTGTTCACTTCATTTCCATATTAAAATTAGGATACAGATACTCAGGACTAATTATTGAATTATTGCATTGTAGTGCAACGGAGTTCCTGCACTGCATATGTATTGTCAAGTCATGCTTAAATGGAGCCAAGTGTGGTACATGGAAGGCACCAAGTGATTGATTATATGTCTGTCATCTCCACTAAAGCACTGTGAAGAAATATGTGCAAGTAACAGAGAAGGCAAGGAGTCTTATGTTAAGGAGGCACATAAGGAGGTGGTTTTCTGTAAGTCGGCGTGGGTTTGGGACGGTTTTGGCGTCCAGAATCTCGACTAGTTGTGAAAGGAGGCGGCGGCTGGTACGGTGTGTCGTCAGTAGCCGTATTATTCTCTCCCAACAGTGGGTGAGCAGCTGTTGGTGGCGCACTAGGCTCTGCTTCACTTCGCTGATATTCTGGTGGTGGAAGAGGTGGTTTTTCGTCCTTCATGATCACAGGACTCTTGTTCTCTGGCTCGGGTCGCTCCTCGAGTTCATCTTGGAATATCACCGGTATTCCCTTATTACGGAAAGTCTGACGCTCGTCTTCATCACCCACACTCAGTTTGCCACGTCTTCTCCTTCGGTACAGCACACATGCAACAATCCCAGCCAGTAATATCATGCCTACAATAATCACAGCTGGTACAATAAAAGTAATGAGGTATTCATCTGAAGATCCTACAGCTGCTTCTTCAAGTGGTGGTACTTTTTCCTCGATAGGATGTATCAAGGTAAACTCTCCTTGGCATATCTGTGCTGGTATTACCTCTATTTCTTCCACAGGGAATTCTGGGCCGAGGACCATACCCACACGATCTGATATACTATGATCATTATTCAATAAAATTTTTCTCAGTTTTCTAATTTCATCCTCTGGACACACAGAGGTATTCAGTGTCCTGTTGTGCCATGTAACAATTGTTGAACCTTCTATTATGTCACTTAAAGCAATTGCAGAGGCATCGTTGTCTCCAAAAAGATCACATAATTTCTCAATAAACTTTCTTTTGTCTGAAGCACTGCTTTTAAATTTATTATATGGGACATCCAACTTCATTCTGAATTCAACATTGTAATTAACTTTCCTTGCAGGCTTTACTTCTACAGTCAGTACATCATGTGCAGTTAACCCTCCTTTATCTTCACACACCTAAAAAGAGAGCAAACAATTATTTCAGTTTTTTGAAACTCTCAGAATCTGATGAGAAAAATAAACAAAATTATGCTTTCACTTACCAGATGGTATTCCTTGCTGCCTTCATCACCTGGCATTGGGATTCCATAAAATTCCTGATTCTTTGTATCAAACTGAAGCCAGTTGTCTGAAGAAATTTTGTTCAGCTCTAATGTAAGCAAGTTAAGATGCATATTACGGACATTTCCTTCTTCTGGATCATAAAATGAATCCTGTGAACAAGTTAAAACATAATGTAGTTTCTGATTAGTTAATAGAAATTGGTATATGAAACTGTTTGTGAAGACAGCAGCAAAGTTGCTTTAATTAACTATGGGGACATTTTTTTGTCTTACCTCAGGTACAACAACAATCAGCAACTCTCCAACAACTGCTTCAATATGATCAATTGGATTCCTAGGTACAGGAGGGAAGTTCTCAGTAGTGCTTGGTGGAGGCACTATTGGCTGATCTGGTTTTGATGGTGGTTCACATTGTCCAATTCCTCGGTATGACACTTTTTTCACTTTAATGAAATCATGTGCAAGAAGATCTCTTAGTGCCTTTGACGGTTCACCCTCTTCATTTGCAGTTAATCTCTGCAAATGGAAAAAGCAAACAAAAACATATAGTCTCTAAACAGAATACAACTGAAACAAGATGCTTTTTCCTTTTGAAACCATTACTCAACCATGTGATGAGGTTTCCCCTTTGCGTAACTTACTAACATAACAGAGTAACACACTATATTGGCTACAACTTTTCCTGCTGCATTGTCTGCAAAAAATAATCTAATCACCTTTTACTGTCAAATACTTTCCTTCAAGGCACCTGGACAACAAATTTAAGGTAACTGCAAAAAATATGCATGTACCACCAAGTCTGTTCTATTTCAGGCTCTGCATGCTAGAGGCTAAAAAAAGACACACTTCATGGCTAACTTCTACCTCCCTGGTGGTACCATAACAAGCTCTGTCTACATTAATATCACTAACCATGAACAGTATTTTTCAGTTCAATAGCGGTCTCCCCTTGAATTCTAAAATATTCCTCCCCATCTTGCTTGAAAACTCATGGATACCACATGCATGCAATGATAAGCTGTCTCTGTAAACACACTGAAGATATTGCAGAGGTCTTCAAAAAAGAGCAAATATCCTTCCTACCACTTCCACATCTCATGGGCCATATCCAGGATATTAGACCATACCTGTGACCCTGTTGCATTTTGAGACAATGTACTGAAATAGAGTCTGAGAGATTTAAATACAGCATATTATATCTAATATATGACACATCTACTAGAAGCCATCATTAAAAAAATACCTATCTTTCAATGCTATATTATGTTGCACTGTTTATTCTTACCTTATATAATCTATCTATTTCATCTTTTGGGCAATGTGATCTTGGCAAGGAATCATTTGTCCATGTGAATATGATAGGATCTGTCACTGTCAAATTTCTAACAGTTACTCTGCTGGTATCTGGATCTCCATAGAGTGCTGCCAGACTGTCCAGTACTCTTAGTTGCCAATCAACTGCTGTTGGAAATTCATATTTCTTTTCCAGTCGCAAATGGAGAGTGAATTCATGGTTAACAGTACGTCTTCCTTTGTGATGTTGAACCAATATCTCTAAATTGTCAGAGACAGTCTTTCCTTCTCTATCCATTGCTTCAATTACAAAGGTCCACCTTGACACTTGCTCCTCCAATGGCCTGCAGAATGTATTCAGATGAGATGAATAACTAACAGGTTAACAATCATAGTCTAAAAACGCTTAACAAAGTTTTCAACTCACAAAGCATAGACTTCTTGTTTTTCTCTGTCAAACTGCACCCAGTATGTTGGAGGCACCAACGTTCCTTCAAGAGTCTTAAACATGAGCCTTAAGTTTCTTGTATTGCCATCTTCCAAATCTGAGAAAACATCCTCTGGTATAATGTGCCTGCAAAATTAATGAAGAGGTAAGTATATGATATGAAGATATGAAGAAATGAAAGCACTCCAAGGATTACCTTCCAGCACAATCAAGTATGGATAAATTCAAAACAACAAAAGTTCCAAAAAGTCTTAACATACATTACACCATGTTTGTATGGATTCCTTGAGATGATATATAAATAGGAAAAATTGACCATCATCTATCACAAACCTCTCAGTGGTGTTTCTGATCCCATTCCTCTAAAGTCTTAAGCAAGAATGTGCACAAAACAACATTTAACTTCTTCACGAGAAGTGTCTGCAATATACTACATTAAAGTCAGTGTTAACATGTTGTCTCTACACACTTTTTGGGAGATACTGCGACTTCAAAGAATATACACAAACACTACAAAGTATCATTAATATCTGTGGAGGCTTTACATTGATGTAATCCTTGCATGTTGTAGTTTTACTGTTTGTAACCATTCTGACTGCATTTCACATGACATTTGCTTACCTCCGCCATCAAAGACAACACCTCGCTCATGCCCACAATTGCACTTTGGAATATTGTCTTTCTACATTTGACTATCAATTTACTTCCCAGGATTTTTTTCCTTCAAAGATGTTCCATATAAAATAATCAAGCCAATTTATATCTTCAGTTCATTTACATTTTCTTGCTTTTATACTGTTACTCAAAGTCCTTATATATTTAGTACAAGGAACAACCACAGTTTTATTTATCACCTTGAAAAAATAAAGCTATGTAATCAATTTTTGATAGTTTTCAGATACCACTCTGCAGTCTTAGCACACACTGAAATCCCCATGCCTGAGTACTATAGCACACTGCTATAGGAGCTAAAATAAAATAGCAGAGCTCTTTGATAAAGTGACATTCATTTTTAGGAGAAATGTTGCAGCTGTGTCAGGCCAATCCATGTGGCTTCTTCAATTATCTGAATTGGCCTGATACAGCTGCAACATTTCTGCTACTGCCAAAAATGAATTACTGCACACTGATTCACTTTATCAATGGGCAGTACTATTTTGCTTTGTCTCCTACGACACTGTGCTATAGTACTCGGGCATGGGGTTTTTAATGTGAAGTAAAAACATTTATCTGCAAATTACAGAATTTGATTGAGAAAACCTCTGGCTACTGAAGGAGTTTACTATGCTACACATATTACAATTTATGAATGAGAGACGCAAGCCCCACATCTCTTCATGATGTCAAAATTCTGGAACTGTCAATACACTATCATGCTGCATTACTGTACTGCATCACAATAGCTGCCTACTAAAATGGTGAAACAGATTTATTTATTTATTTATTGTATGGGAAACATTACAAGTTTTTGAACCAGGATAGCTGTACATATACAAAGATTACTAAACCTCTACGTACAAAAACTACAACACAACTCTACAGCACAATATAATACGAATGACAACAGCTACAAACAAATATCAAAATCTTATATAGTTTATCACTCCTGTCATTCAGCACCACTGGCACAAGATGGCAATGAAGATTTGCCCCACTTGTGGGAGAGTCTCCACATCTTCCATGGCACTTTCAGATGCAATTCAAAGTAGACCAAATTGCCCAAGGCTGGTCAAATTCAAGAGCTTCTCCTGGATGCAGGGCATTTTTAGGCATTGTGGAGTACAGGTTTGTTGTCAGCAGCATGTACATTCACTAATGATATTGAATTCATTTTCGGAATGAGTCCTGGCTGTGACAAGAGCGAGATGTCTTTAACTTAATCTTTTTTTGCTCCACATGGGATGTAGTCGAAGGTCTTTTTTATTGTCATGGCAAGGTTGACACTAAGGATTTGATATTCATGTGTTGAGACAAATTCAAGACAGTTCATTTACTGATTCAGACTGTCTTACTGTAAAAGCCATGAATGATAAAAGTACACTTTGGTTTCCATTGTTAAGTTACCACCACCACCACCACCACCTTAACTTCTCAGCGAGCTATGGCATCTGGACTCCTTAGCAACAAGTTAAATCTATTAGACTGTTCACATGTCTACTGTCCAGCTCTGAATTACCTAGTGACTTGTTGCAATTTGCACTGTCTAAATGCTGTTAAAATCTGGGTTAGCCATGTTAAAATCTGGGTTAGCCAACAATGCCATCTCTCGGGTAGCTTCCCACAGAATGTACACACATTATCCTGTAAAGCACCCAGCACTTCTATGAAGTTTTGACACTGTCTCCAAGCCTCCCATCTGATCTGACCACCTAAGAAGTGGTCAAACAGGATGAGCTACCTTACAATGAATACACTGAAACAAAAATTGTACAAATTGACAATGAAGTCACAGACCCAGTTGGTGAGTTTTTGTATTTAGGGCAGTTTAAGATTACTGAATGAGCAGCAAAACAAATAAACAGATGAATACAAATGGCTTGGAGTGGTTCTAGCAAACGTAACAGACTTTTTACAACTTAAGCTTCTGATGTGTCTGAAACAGGAACTTCACTAACTGCATGTATTACTAGCTTTGAATTAAGGCAGCAACACACACACCATCACTATGAAAACTATTCAAAAACTGAGTTTCGCTGAAGAGATTAATGCTGGGAATCAGAGATGGATAAACAAACCAGTTATTCAGGGACAAACCTGAGTTGAAGGTATAATATGATTGTAACAAAAACAAAAGGAAGTGGGTAGGTAATGCAACCAGGCCAATAGATGACAAATAATTTAAGGAATTACTTTGTTGGGGACCAAGATAAAGCTAAACACATAGGCTATGGCCTAATGGAAGGGAGTAGATGGTATTAGAAACATGTTGGAGCAATAATGACACATATAACTGCGGACCATAACACGTAGACGAGAGTTGTGAGGCATTTATCTGTATTGGATGCCAAAAGCTGATAATTGCACTCATTCTGTCTACTGCTATCATTCAGATAGGAAGTATGAAGTCAAAAGGTATCACAATAACTGAACCATTTCTTCCAAGATGGCAGTTATCCCTAATTCAGTTCATCCTTCACGAGTATTAATATATCATTTAGTGATATGAATATAATAGAAGGAAACATTCCACGTGGGAAAAAATATATCTAAAAACATAGATGATGTGACTTACCAAACGAAAGCACTGGCACGTCGATAGACACACAAACAAACACAAACAAACATACACACAAAATTCAAGCTTTCGCAACAAACTGAGGCAACAGTTTGTTGCGAAAGCTTGAATTTTGTGTGTATGTTTGTGTGTCTATTGACATGCCAGCACTTTCGTTTGGTAAGTCACATCATCTTTGTTTTTAAATATATCATTTAGGATGGATAAAATAAAAGTGTTAATATATCTCATACCTGAGGGCTTTACCAGCCGTTATGGGTAGTTTGCGAAGTCTGTGCTCAATTGTAGGAGGGATGTTTTTCACACCATATTCAATATCTTCATCTGTTGGTTTTGGCAGAGGGACTGCTTTCTCAGAAGTAACTGCAGGAAGTGGAGGTGTTGGCTCTTCTTCTGTGGTTGATGCTAGTGATGTGCTGCTTGTATCACTGAAGCTGGTGTTAATACTGCTACTGGTGAAACTGGTTTCATTAGAACCAAAACTACTACTCCAAGTTGGAAGAGGTTCAGTCACCTGGTGGACAAAAAATGGTTGTCATTTTATAATATAAATACTTTGGTAGTAACATATTATGAGAAATTATATTTGAAGTAGTGTACTTGTGTACTGAGTAACAAAGCATAGGCAAACTTTCTGCATAACAATCTAGAGAAAACGTTAAGTAGAAATTTAAAAACTGTTTTCTTTTGTAATAATGTTAATATTTTACTGAACTTTGCTTTTAATATTGCACAGTGATAAATAAGACTAGTTAACTGCCTTTATTGCAGGCTTTTGTTAAATTCGGTAATATATGTGGTGTATGTTCTTTCATCACATTCCTTATCTCAGTGTGATTGTGGTTGGCTTATGTGTTGCTAACGTTCAGTCTTATCTAAACACAAGATACTAAAAAAAAACTAATTGATTCAATATGAGTGCCACCAATCTGTTCAGACTTTTTCTGCAATTTTATTTTATCTGCGAGCAAGATACTTAACAAAAAATATGTATGTATTCTGATAGTAAACATTTTTAAGATTTTATTGTTAATATTTTAAATATTTCTATTTTATTTTCAGAGCAAGACATACCTGCGTACTTGGAGACTCTGGTGAGGATGATGGCTCAACCTCAGTTACAAAAACTGGTGTAGCTGATGGTACCACCTCTGCTTCATACACTCTGCTGGGTTCCACCAAAACCTCCATGCTCATTAAATTGGTAGGTCTGATGGGTATCTAAAACAGAGTTTCAGAATTCTACAACAACAATTTATCAAAAACAGGTAATGAGATATAATGAATTAGGAATAAAATCTGTCTACAGGTGTGGATGCAGTCCATGGGGCCATGCTTTACTCCTTATGCAAATCACAGTGTCTTATTGTATGTTAACATACAAGCAATCTTTTCAGTATTTCAGAAATTTCAGAAATGATCTTTTTGTGAAATAGTATCATGACTGTTCAGAATAACAGCAGTCACAATACAGTATATAGTAGGTAATCTCATTTACACCGTAAAATTAACAAGTGACCTGAGATTGAAGTATTGGAAAAGGACAGCATTGTGTAAAACATTTTCAGTTTACTTCTTATATCAGATCTGGGTAAAACCTCCAGCTTTCAAAGAAATCACCCCTCATCTTCATCAGGAAGAACTGATTGTTGTGGCTGCTGTTGTAGTGATTATTTAAAGCCCATAGATAGTTTGTAATTGGTAGGCATGCATCATCATTATTATGCTGTGCTGACAGTGTCCATGTCTGCACTGGTAGTGCCAGCACTCTATCCAGAAAATAATGAATAACCATGTGGTGATCTACATACTCTGCACTTTCTACACTACTACATCTGGCAGAATACATAGCATCCTGGGAAGAAGAGGTGTAAGATCTATTTTCCAACCACCAAAGAAGGTAAAGAAGATGCTGTGCCCCATTAAGGACAACCTCAGTCCCAGTAATGCTGGAATTTACAAGGTTCTTAGTGAGTGAAGAAGCAACTACAATGGTCAGCCTGTCTATACCACTGCCAGCTGTTGTGCAGAACACCAAAGGCACATTAAAGATTAAAAACTTGGGAAATAAGCAGTTGTTGAACACAGTCTCACTAATGAACACAGAATAATGTCTGATGAAACTAAAGTCTTGTCCCACACTTCTACATACTGGCATTCTGTTACCAAAGAATGCTACAGAAATTAGAATATATGGAAACAACTATAACTGGGGCTGTGGCTATCAACATCTATGTACACGTCCACAAGTCATCTAATGGTACATGGTGGAGGGTAATTTGTGTTCATTGTCACTTCCCCCTTCACCTGTTCCAGTTGCAAATGATTTGTGAGAGAAATGATTGCTGGTAGGTCTCTGTATGGGCTTGACTCTCACCGATTTTATCTCCATGGTCTTTTCATGAGATATAGGTAGGAGGAAGCAATACATTGGTTGACTCTTCCAGGAATGTACACTCTTGGAACTTTAACAATAAACCACACTATGTTGCAGAATGCCTCTCTTGCAGAATCTGCCACTGGGGCTGGTGGATCAGCTCTGAGAGACAAATGAGCAGTAACACAATATGTTGCTCTTCTTTGGAGGTTCTCTATTTCCTCTATCAAGCCTATTTTTTATGGATCCCAGTCTGATGAGCAATACTGAAGTATTGGACAAACAAGTATTTTGTAAGTTACTTCTTTTGTTGGTGGACTACATTTCTTGAAGATTCTTCCAATGAATATCAGTGTGGCATCTGCCATACCTGCAGTTATATCTATGTGGCTGTTCCACTTCAGATCACTCTGTACTCATACTCTTAGATATTTTATTGAAGTAAATTCTTCCAGTGAGTGTTCAACAATCATGTAATCAATCAGTAATTGGTCTTTCTGTCTACGTAAATGCAATAAGTTATACTTGTTTATGTTGAATGTCAACTGCCATTCCCTGCACCAAGTGCTGATCCTATGCGGGCCCTCCTCCATTTTTCAACAATTTTGTAACATTGCAACTTCTCTGCATACAACAACATCTGTTAAAAGCCTTGTGGAACTACTGATGCTATAAGATTTGATGCAACAAATAAACTGAGAATGTATCAACACAATAAATGATCTGTTTTGGATGTGACAAATTGTGGGCTTCACCACCAGGGTGTGTGTCGGAGGACACTTTACGTGCCACTGTCATTACCTCCCTTTCCTGTTCCGCTCGCGTATGGTTCGCAGGAAGAACGACTGCCGGAAAGCCTCCGTGCGCGCTTGAATCTCTCTAGTTTTACTTTCGTGATCTCCTTGGGAGGTATAAGTAGGGGGAAGCAATATATTCGATACCTCATCCAGAAACACACCCTCTCGAAAGCTGGACAGCAAGCTACACCACGATGCAGAGCGCCTCTCTTGCAGAGTCTGCCACTTGAGTTTGCTAAACATATCTGTAACGCTATCAAGCTTACCAAATAACCCTGTGATGAAACGCACTGCTCTTCTTTGGATCTTTCTATCTTCTCCGTCAACCCGACCTGGTACGGATCCCACACTGATGAGAAATACTCAAGTATAGGTCAAACGAGTGTTTTGTAAGCCACCTCCTTTGTTGATGGACTACATTTTCTAAGGACTCTCCCAATGAATCTCAACCTGGCACCCGCCTTACCAACAATTAATTTTATATGATCATTCCACTTCAAATCGTTCTGTACGCATACTCCCAGATATTTTACAGAAGTAACTGCTACCAGTGTTTGTTCCGCTATCATATAATCATACAAAAAGGGATCCTTCTATCTATGTATTTGCAATACATTACATTTGTCTATGTTAAGGGTCAGTTGCCACTCCCTGCACCAAGTGCCTATCTGCTGCAGATCTTCCTGCATTTCATGGAGTATAACTGTCACTGAATGACTACATTTATGTGAGGCTTCCAAATATGGTTTTCATAAACTGCTTTCCAGTACCACTTTTAACAGTTCATGTAAAAACTTCAAAATTGATTATGAAAATGCAGTCCAAACTGCTGAATTGTCCCTTCCTCAACTGATATTCATTTTCATGTAAGTGCTCAACTATTCTTGAGATTTGCTTTAGTTGTTGGGCTCCTACTTGCTTTTAAAAATGTTGGCTATCTCAGTGGCGTGGCTTTTGTGTGCCTCAGCAGAAAATGACATACTGAGCAAGAAGTTTGCACCTCCTTAATTGAAGAGAAATGGACACTGTGCTATTTAAATCAGAAACTAAACAACTGATTTCCTGAGGCAATTTATCTAAAATAACTGACAATTGGAAATCTGACATTAGATTGGACTAGCAACATCAATTTTGGCTTTAATGTGTAAACTTATGAATGAAAATGGTTTATGACATTCAGTTTCGATCTTCTGCAAGTTGTGTTGCTTTTATATGTGGTAACTACTCACTCGTCACCAGTCCAAAAACTAGTTTGATGCAGAACTCCATGCTAGCCCATTAAGTGCAAGCCTCTTGATCTCTGCTCAAGTACTGCAACCCACATCCATTATAATCTGCTTACTGTACTCATCTCCTGGTCTCCCTCTACAATTGTATCCCTCACATTCCCCCCCCCCCCCTCCCCCCCATTCTTTCAGTGAAGTTGTGTCACAAATTTATTTTTACCCTCAATTCCATTCAGTACATACAAGTAAGATTTCAAGGAATATGGCTTGAAGTCAATGGTTTTGGGATTGAAGTCAATGGTTTTGAAACCTGTGGGTTTTTTCAGGTGAGTAGTTCATACTTTGGTTGTTTGGTTCATGGCAGTGAGAATTTGAATGGCTTTTTAGAACACCTGAATTCAATCGACCTAAATATTATTCATTTCACGATGGACAAGGAGAAGGGTGGCCACCCTTCCCTTCCTTAATGTGTTGGTCAGGAGGAATGTTGATGGTATTTTGGGAAATGTGTTTATAGGAAGCCTACTCACACTGAACTTTATCTACAGCCTGATAGTTGTCACCATCCAGATCTGCATGAAGGAGTACTTCATGGCATCAGTCTCGTGTGTGTGTGTGTGTGTGTGTGTGTGTGTGTGTGTGTGTGTGTGTGTGTGTGTGTGTGAGTGTGTGAGTGAGAGAGAGAGAGAGAGAGAGAGAGGGGGGGGGAGAGGGAGAGAGAGAGAGGGGGGGGGGTGCGGGGAGAGGGAGAGAGAGAGAGAGAGAGAGAGAGAGACATTGTCCTTTACTTCTTCCATTGACACCCCCCCCCCCCCTCTTGTTTCCAGTACCATATTAATTTGTTATTGCCATCACTGAATCTTTTCCAGGTTGAAAATGGGGCATAGTATCAAGAATGAACTTTGGTGCTTGCACGTATTGATTGTGTTACTTACTAGGACTGGTGTAGGAAGAATTGTGAAAGAATGTACAGGGCTTGTTGGCAGATTATAGCCAGCAGCAACAGATGTGAGCATTGAGCTGAGTTCCGCCTCTGACTCAAGTTGGTCCGCATCCTCCCCATGGTGATGTCTATGAGGATGAGGTGATGCTGTGGCCTCTGGGAATGAAGGTGAAGCCATCGTAGGCACAATTCTGGCTTCAGGAATAGCATCAGTCTCACTTTCAATGTCACCATCATATCCGCTTGGCACGTCTTCATCATCATAGTCACCTGAACCGACCTGAAATGAGATCAGAATGAACATAATGAATACATTTCAGTAAGAGCTATCAAATCTTAAATTCTTTATTTAAAAAAAAAAAAAAAATACACGATGGCACAAAATAATAAAAAGAAAGGCAGTTGCATCCACAAAGAACTATGAAATGTGTTAAATCAAACAGCTGCAAGTAAAAAGCCTGGTGTAAACTCTTTTTACTTTTGCAACTCATATTGTTTTTCTTGCATGAGAAAAATAAGCAATGTAACACATCTCTCATAAAATAATCAAACAATGGAAAATCTGCTTACTTATTTGACCATTTTACTGTTGTGCCTACCTGCAACTCAGCATATCTGCTATATGGTGAGTAGCAATATAAGTAATATAATAAGTTACTTGTACACATTTGTAAACAGCTGTTCCCAGTAAACATCTGGACTTCCTGATAGTTAATGAAGTAAAACTGAAATCACTAAATACTACCTACAGGCTGTGTATCACAAGTGGCCTCTGTAATGGCTGATACTAAGCATTTTGCAGTGATTCCCAGCTTTTGAAATGTGTCTGGCAGAAGATTCACACCATGAACTCAATGACTGAGACTTCAACTGGGTTAAGATCTGGAGAATTTGGGGATCATGAAAGTACTTTCAAATTATGATCGTGTTTGCAGGAACACTGCACTGACAAATAATATCACTGGTTGTCAACCTGAACACTGAGCAGAAAGTGTGACAAAGAGTCTGTCTTATGGCTTTGTTGTGTTCGGTCATTTGTCCTGTGTACACGCTACGCAATAATGAAAGCATTCTACATTGTATCCAGGTTATGTGATTATCCACCATTTTCATCATCTATACCCTGCAGAACTACATTGGTGACCCACACGACCTTGTTTCCATGCAATTTCATCATTTCTGACTATTGTGCAATTATAATGCTGCTGTCGTGCCCCCACTGTGCCATGCAATTTATGCCCGTGGACAATGTTTTTCACGCCAAGAAATTAGACACTACAGGTAACAGCATGCATGAAGCCCACATGATACATAGTGTCAGTGGCATTCCCTAGAACACTACTACTTTAGTGGTCAACACTGCCAAGGAATGAAATGTAACAAACCATGTGATTTATGACCATGTTCAGGACTCTGTTCCTTTCACAAACCAGGCTGCATCCAAACCACAGTAATCCAACTAGTTGGATTCATGCTTACTTGCTTTTGTAGGGACATCAACTGTGTTGGGTACGAATGTGATCACTCTGAACCTCGTGCAGCTGGCTGCATCACCTTCCACGTCACCTACTGCGCATCATGCTGTGTCACATATGACAGTACTTGCTTGGGCATTCTGTCACTACAAACATAGTCTTGGCAATCTACCAGTAACAGGAGAAATCTCAGATTACCACCATTCTGGACAGATCATCCATCATTACGGTTCACCATTGTGGACAATGTTTATGCATAAAATGATGTCATCAGTGATGGCACAAAATTTGTTGCTCTACTACGCCACTTTGGGGGAAACATGCAGACACAGCTCACCAGAGTAATAAATCATCTATCACATCATTTACAATGAAAGTTCATGATAAGACTCCATCACAATTATGATGATGCCTCCATACACATATCAACCTTCAACCTCATGCCCCACCATATGTTATGGACCCTGCGGGTTGCCAGATCCCCCACTAGATATGGTCATTCATAAGCATGAACCACTGGACCTATGCCTTCAACTTGCTGATCGAATATACTCTCACAGACTGTGCATTAATAATATTGATAACAGTGGCAGCTGGCATGACACACAACCACAATGACAATAAAAAGGATGGCCCACCAACAACGAGCTGACCCAATCCTGCATGACTTTCACTGAAGCTGATGTCACCATGCCCAGGCCAGAGCAATGACCTTTGCACACCATCAATGAACTGCCACTTTCCCACCATCTGTAATGCACATGCATCTACACCAGTGTAGAATGTGACAAACTGCATCACATCTGCACCTGTGCAACATGCCCCTGCCCATTCCATGCCTGTGCAGAATCGCTTTTGTTGCTATTGTGCAACATGTGCCAGTTCCACCCACAACTGCCATCCTCCATGTAATTTTCCAAACTACACACTTGGTTCACTGATGCACACTGTTCTGCACAGGATATCTGAGTTGCCTAGATTGCCTTAATGACAGTGGTGGATCACAGCTGACTCATCTCCTTCAACAAAGAACAACTTTTTGCACTTGACTGCAGTAGCGACAAGCTATACCTCACTGACATGGGCTTAGTGGTCAGCACTGTGCTGCCCTCCTCACCAGCCAACCAAAATCTCATACACCCGTTCAGATCTGCACAGCAAATGATTCATCAATCTATATCTATGGCTCACAAGACTGCACATTAGACCTCAGCCTCAATGAAGAATTCACTTGAAAACTTATTGTGGATGCAGCACAATCAGTTATCGGTGCAAACTGTCTCTGATGCTTCCGGCAGATCTGTCCAACAGCATGCTCACCTCTGTTGTAACTGGCAATGCTCCCTCAGTGGCCCAGCACAATGGCACAGGTCACTCCGCACCCCTACTACCACCGCCTCTCATGGATACACCCGACAATCATCGGCTTCACCTGGAATGCCTCCTTAACACTGACCTTATTCAACACATCCAACAATATCTCAACACACACATGAAACGAACTTTCACATACAGTGTGACAGTGACATCTGCCACAAGATCCAGGATGTCAAAAGTGAGCTCATTGCAATACTTAAGATTCTTGACTGGCTACATCAACCACCTCCATCTGTTACCTCCAACTTGCAGACATCTCTACACCATGCTGACCTGACACCTCTGTCACCAACGAAGAACAAGCTCACATCACCACTCCCAGCTACATCAACAATGGTCAGTACCACACCACTCACTTCCCACTCTCTAATGAGTCTTTTTACACCCCCACCCCCACCCCCTCACTCGCTTCCACCAGAATGATTCAGTGTGCCATTAAGAACAGAACAGTCCATGAGATCATCACCACTCTCAACCCCCCAGTATGTCGCAGACCATGTTGGCTACCACCAGGTCTACTTTGGGCCGCCAAAGCAGCATTGTATGAGCTTTTACAAGCTGCTACAGTTTCTAGGCTTCTCCCATAAAACTGGATCTCTCCCCCCCCCCCCCCCCCCCCCCCAAAAAAAAAGGATCTCTCACTTGCGTGGAGATTACAGAATCCTCAATGCTCATAACATTATAGGCTGCTAACTGTACCAAATGGCCAAGACTTAACCCAATATTTACCGAATTCCTCTGGTGTTAGTGTTATTGGCTGTAAGATGGCACACTTACTAATACGAATGTGCCCAGACAACATTTGCAAAATTGCCATTATCACACCTTTCGGTTTATTCAAATTTAAGCTCATACCATGTGGACTTGGGCACATGCAATAAACATAGCAACACTCCACTGATAGTTTACTCTTCAAATCCCCATTCTGTTATGTTTATCCTGATGAAATTTTAATTTTCTCTCCAGTCAAGGAATCTCAAAGTTTTCAATACCCTCTCTCACAATGGCTTTGTAATCAACTAGGACAAATGTAAACTACGACTCAAAGAAATCATCTTCCTCAGGCACATTATCAGAGCATCAGGCATCTGTCCCATACCACAATGTATCAAGACTATCCACCAACTGCCTCCACCACACAACTTTCGAGAACTACGTCGGTTCTTATGCATGATAAATTTCTACAGAAGACACCTTCCACAGCCAGCCTCCCTGCAAGCGCCACTAACACCAGCTTTCACCATCAACAATGCCAAAGGCAAATACAAGCTTACATGGATGAGTGAATGCCTCTGCTTTTGGAAGCATTAAGCACTGCCTTACCCAGGCCATCACCTTGGTCATCCCCTCCATTATGCACAGCTTATCATAACAATAAATGTGAGTGACTCTGCTATTGGAGCCGTGCTAGAACACGAGGTGGTGGTGGTGATGGGGGGGGGGGGGATAGACTATTTCTTCTCATGCAAGCCCACGGTATCATAAAGCAAGTAGTCCGTGTACAACAGGAAGTTACTGGTGCTTCATGAAGCAGTATGCTACTTCAGACAGGACATAGACTGATTCCCCCTGATTATCTACGCCAATCATTGTGCACTTGCTGACTAATTGAAACCCACCCAAGGACACCCGCTCCAAATGGTTTTGAATACCTGCCACCTCAATGGCATGAAGAACATTGTGGCAGATTATTTTTCACCATCAGCTTCTTATCATCAACCCTTGAATATGATCACTTCAATGAGGTACAACGATAAAATGCACAGTTACAAGTCCTCATTCACAATCCATCCTTGAATCTACAAAGTGAATCTCGTCCTGTCTCAGAGGTAACCTGCCCTATACTCTGAAGTTTTGCAAAATCAGACAAACACTCTCATACATCAACATTCCCACTATGTTATATTCAAACAGCTCCACAATTTCACATACCTGGGAATTTGCCCATCCACCCATCTAATGATGGACAGGTTTGTATGACTTAACGCAATCAAAGACTGTAAACTCTGGGCTTGTGCATGTGTCCCATGCCAGAAGACTACGTCTTACATCACATGCAACTGCTTATAGGATGCTTTCAACATATACATATTGACCTCATCGACTATCTGCCTCTGATTTACCACTATATTCTTTCAGCAATTGATTGGGTCACATGTTGGTTTGGAGTAATACAGCTAAGAGAGATAATAACTGGATCTAATGCCAAAGTATTTATGGAAATGTGGATCTCATGCTTCAGCTGCTCCTAGTCCAGCCCAGCAGACCACGCAGGAAGTTTGAAACTGCATGGTTCCTTGAACTATGGAAATGACAGGTGCTAAGTGATTCAGAACCACAGCATACCATCCTCAAAGTAACAGTCTCATTGAATGGTGGTGCTGCATATTAAAAGCAACACTCCTGTGTTATGGAGGGCTACAGGCCGAGGCACTCCTATGCGCCCACCTGCGATTTTGCACAGCACAAAACCATGACCTCGGTGGCTCACTGCCTGCAAACTTCGTGCTCCAAGAATCATCACCTATGCCCCCAGACCTAGTGGACTTAGTTGCACGTGTCAAGAACCACATAGCATCCATCCGTAAACCACCCACACTCGGCACCTAAAGTCTCTCTTCACAAAGTACTCACAGACTGTGGCTTTGTAAAAAAGATGACATGGTACCCCCCTTCCACTTACCGCCTACTCAAGCCCCCACAAAATGCTCTGAAGAGATGATCAAACCTTGCACATATTAAATAGGAAACCTACCATATCCACCAACTGACTCAAACGCACGTGGTCACTACAGGATGCCTCACCAGATGACATGTGCCAAGCAACCCCATATCACTCCACACAGCCTGCTTCACAGTGTTCCGCAAGGAGGGGGAGGAGACGTCTGTGGAAACAGTGCAGAAACAAGTAGCATTGCTAGCAGTTGACCAGAGCTCTGGCAGAAACTCTCTGACAGTCTGGCTTACAGCTTGTCTTATGTGTGCTCTGTGTGATAATGAATGTGTTCTGGATTGTACCTGGGTTGTGTGATTATTCACAACCATCACCGCTTAGGTTCTTCCAGTTATTTGCAGATACTTCTAGATACGTAAGCAGATAGACTACCTTGGCAGGTAAATTACCTTGGCAGGTAAATTATCTTGCTGAAAAATCCATCATCTCAAGGGAAAATATGCAGGGTGGCCTGGTGTGTGTGTGTGTGGGGGGGGGGGGGAGGTGGGAGGGGGTGGGGAGAGGGAGAGGGAATGATCGTATGGCATTGAAGGGACTCCCTACGTGACGAAGTTTGGCTGCTAAGCCGCAAATCATTTCAGTTGACACCACATTGGGCGACTTGTGTGTCAATGAGGATGAAATAATGATGATGATGACAACACAACACCCAGTTCCTAATGAGAGAAAATCTCTGATCCCACCAGGAATTTAAGCTGGGCCCAATACATGGCAGTTAGACATGTTGACCACTCAACTCAGGGGGCAGATAGTGAACTGGTAAACAGATCATTTGAGAGACCCTAGCATAAGAACAAGTGGTCTGAGAAAAGGCCAAAAAATGCTCCAGATCATGAAACTGCCCCAACTACCTTCATGATTTGTTGCTGTTGCAGTCTTCAGTCAGAAGACTGGCTTCATGCATTTTACATTAGCCCCTACTCTGTTTTGTGCAAACCTCTCCTCCTTAGTATAACTATCACAAACTACATACATTGAACCTGCTTACTGTATTCAAACCTGATTTCCCTCTGTAATTCCACTCCACCTTCCCACAAACTTACTGCCACTGCCAAACTGACAAGTCTTTGATGCCTTGAGATGTGTCAATAGACCTCTTTTCTTAGTCAAGTTGTGCCATAAGTTTCTTTTTCCCGCAATCTGATTTAGTACATCCTCATTATTTGCTTGATCTGCCCATCTAATTTTCAATATTCTTCTGTAGCACAATATTTCAAAAGCTTTGGCTCTCTTCTCATTTTAACTGCTTATTACCCATGTTTCACCTCCATACTGGGCTACATTCTATACAAAGATAGCAGAAAATATTTCCTAACATTTGAACTGATATTCACTGTTAAAGTTCTCTTTTTCAGAAACGTTTATTGCTATTGCCAGTATGCATTTTATATCCTATTTGCTTCAGTCATCATCATTTATTTTTCTACCCAGATAATAAAACTGATTACCTACCTTTAGTGTCTCATTTAATAATCCTCATTTTATAATCTAATTCCATCACTATTATCTGATTTGATTCCTGGACTATTTTAGCTAAAATTCACCTCAGATTGCATCTGATGTTTACACTTTAGTTTATCACAATTTTATTAGTCGACTCTGGATGCACTCTAACATGTAGGCACGGAAACTTTTCTGTGCCACAGATGGATGGATGGATGGATGGATGGATGGATGGATGGGATGGTGTGTGTGTGGGGGGGGGAGGGGGGGGGTCTCTTTCGTGAAGAAGGCTTTAGCTGAAAGCTTATATGCAGCAACAGTCTTTTCATCATGTCTGTCTACAACAACTCAACGTGTCATCTTTACGAAGAATTGTAATCTCTCCTTTTCTTGATATTGATGATATTTCAACTTGGACTTTGCATTGTTGATTCTACCATCCAATACAGATAGTAATGTTTTTTAGACATACCAGCGTACTGGCTTTTATTGTCAGATATTTGTATACTGTGTATTAGCTTGAAATTTTCTCCACGAGTTTATGACTCTTAATACCATCTACTATATTACTAAATGGTTAGCCCAGTTCATGGCACCTTATCCCAGTTGGAGGTTGCCTATTGATGACTTCCATGGGCAACAAAAACTTTATTTTCAGTATTTCATATAATTATTGAGTCAATTTAAAAATGTAAAATGCTGTCATAATTTAATCATTAACAGATGTAATGTACAGTTACAGGTTTAACACGATAAGACAAGCATTACAGTTAAAACTGTGTATATGTCTTGTGGCAATGCTACTCACCGCACACAAGTACCCATAATTCATTCATCCAATATCTGAGAATGAGTGGTCGTAACAACAGTCAATGAACTTTAAACATCATTTCAAACCTTTCCTAAACTCACTCTGTCTTACCTGCTTTAACTCATTTGTAAAGCAATCAGAAGTTTGAAGTCAATTCGATAGAACGTTTAAACACATACAAATAATAATAATAATAATAATAATAATAATTAAAACTAATACTTAAGACAACACAAAAATGGCACAGTTTTCATTGTTTAAACTTCCAGTATCTATATTTGGTTTTGAATAAAATTTTGTAAAGTGGTTACCTCTCTCCTCTCTCTGTGACTGGAAGACGTTTCAGTCTTTACATGCCAGCCAATAACAGGCAGCTGGAGAACTTCAGCCAATGTCCCATCATGCGCCTGCTGCTTCAGCTGGTTGACTAGTTGTGAGTAATGCTTTCGCAGTTGACCTTCACAGCCCACCTGGCGAACAAATCACAAATTAGGAAGACACTGAAATTCTTACAGTACAATGTTCACTACAATCATCAGAGAAAAAAGCATTGTCGACAGTGAGTGAATCTGGACTGGTAATCAAGAAATCATTTGCAAAGAAGTGTGTGTATGCAACAGGTACCAGAAAAATCAGGAAGCATAAATTTCTCACTTTAAATAGTTGTTCAACATTGTTTCACCATATGAGATAAAGATCTCTACGGGCCTGTTGCTGCTCTGTGAAGCACATACCTGCCACCCTAACACAAAAATAAATTTTTTCTGTCCAGCACTAGGCTTATTATTTATCAGTTTCTCTTCTGCAGAAATCTCTCTTGTACTTTTTAATGAAAGATCTTCATACAAGGTTGCAGCTGCCTAATAAAATAAAGCATCCTTATGGAGGATGGTCACTTGGTATCTTACAAATTTGTATGTACTTTCGTGATCTCTCATCGACATTTAACATTGACAGATAATGTGCAATGGTCTCCCAAAGCTCTTTATTCTCAAGGGGAATACATGTAAAACAGACCACCAAAACAACAGCATTTTCAATTACAAACAAAAATGTTACTGAGAGAAGTTATTGGATGAGAAGGAGTAATAATAATCTCTGTGTAGGTGGTCAGATACAGAAGATGTAACTTTCAGCTTAGCTTTGTTATTTACACACACACACACACACACACACACACACACACACACACACAAAATTAGTTTTTTCTGTACTACTTGTCAAATTTAGTTCTTAGGGCATGACAGAGTTTCATATCCACTGAATCAGTTGTAAAACTGACAAGTTTTGCTTCTTGCCTCCTCTTGGAAAAACTTCTGCACATTCCCATCATGAAGGCACTATATAGCGTTCATTACTTCTAAGTGTTACACTATGTATGGAGTAGTGTCTGGGCACTGAAAGACATCCTGACAATGCCAAATGTGTGTCCCATGATAGTACAGTTATTAAAAATAAGTCAAACTCTAGGAAAAGTGGATAGTACAGAATGGTAGCCAATAGGAATATACAGTGGACATACAATCTGTATGTCTGTAAAAAACAGGTTGAACATTAGGTTGTCCTCCAGTATTGCATGTCACAAAATTTCATATTTCACTGCCAATTTCATAGTGACAAATTTAACAAATGGGTGCAGATACCAATTGCCAGGATTTTTTTCTTAGGTGAGGCATTATGTACCAACAATATGTGCCTCTTCACAACATGCACTACTTGTCCGTAAAAAAATTGGTACCTGCAACCATTTGTTAAAGTTGTCACAATGTAAATCTGGTGAAATATTAAATTATGTGGCATGTGATTCTGGCAGGATGTTCAGGCTGTCCAAGATACACCTCTTACTAGTTACCATTTTGTGTTATCCACATTTTCTGGTGCTTGAAACGATATGTAATGAGTTTCTGTATGACCGTCTTTTCAGAGATGGTTATGGGGCTTAACTGTTCGGTACAGAGTGTCAGATCAATCACCCTTCAGCTGTCTACTTTCCAAACCGTTATTTTATTTGGCTACCAGTTTTGGCAATTCACTATGCCATCTTCAGGCCCCCTGTCCAATGTGTAGGAAGATTTCAACCTCAGTTCCAGCAAAATAGGGTCCAGCATTCAAATAATGGTATCTGTAGATTTCTGCTGGATAAGTGATCACTTCAACCATCATCATCTCAGCAGATCATGGTTGAAGTGATCACTGTATCAAGCAGAAACCTACAGATGCCAGTAGAATGCTGATCCCTATTTTGACTGGAACTTGGGTTGGAATCTTCCTACACATCAGTCAGGGGGCCTGAAGATGGCATAGTAAATCACCAAACTGGTAGCCAAATAAAACAACAGTTTGGAAATTATATGGCTGAAAGGTGATTTGACAGCCTAAATGTAATAAGTATTCAATCATTAACACACATTTCATCAAGGGAAGTTGACAGATGAGGCTTATAGTCTATCGGTGTGTATGGTGTGGTCTTGCACATAACTGGCCTATTTTATAAATAGGACCTAAAATAGGGCCAGTCCTGATCCTAAATGAAATGCTGCTACAACTCTTGGTTTACCATCTACTAAACATATGACAATAGACGTATCCTGCTCATTTGAAACATAAAATTACAGAAATTCTTAGCAGCTGTTTTGAATATTGTGAGGTGGTTGGCCTGGAAAAATTAAATAGGCTGCAAATGTGCCAAACCAGGAGATGACAGTTTTACTTCCAGGTAACATTAAAATGTCAAGGACACAATTACATGCCAGTGACCCCACAGATATTTAAATGCTGTTATGAGCTCCACATCTTTACCATTAAACTTGTGAACTGATACTATCTGGTTCTCACCCTTGTTCATAGCAATACATATTTTGCTTTTATTTTTATTTAAAAGGAGATTTAATTGTGTATATTAAGTATAAATACTGTCAAAGCCATTCTGCATGTACATTTATTCTCTCACCTAATGAAAATGTTTTCTTGCAGACAAAAGCACTGTGAACGAAAAGAGTGCTACTGACCTTATCTAAGAAACCATTTTATATGTTTATAATATAAGCAGTATCTTTCATTCTATTCAATATTCGTTATCTAGTGTAATGTACTGTGTTATGTAAGTCAAAAATGTTTTACAGTCGTTTGCATATCTATAACAACAACTTAGTTCACAGTCAACAGTAAGGTGAAGATTCCAATGCTATTTGAAAATTTATTGAAGGTGAGAGCTACCTTTGCACCTGACCACACAATTTGTAAGACATTATGTAATATACGTGACTGGCATGAGTGATTTCTCTGAACCCATGCAGTTTCTTTGAGAAAAGCCTCTTTTCCTCCATAAATGTCTCAATGTTGTTGCTTAGGATATCTTCTTATATCTTTCAACAGAATCATATGAAGGTTATTGGTGTGCAATTCCGTGCAGTTATTCTTTTTTAGAATCAGAAGTGTCTTCCAGTCTTTCCTAGTCTTGCAAGCCTATTCAATATGCATAAGACTCTAGATGAATATGGACTAGGAAAGGGTCTCCCTACATTGTATTCAATGTATATGATTGTTTCAGAAGCAAATTAGGAATGTAGATGCCATTAAAAAAAAAGTTCATTTATTTTTCAATATAGTTTCCTTTTTGGGATATATGCTGTTTCCAACATCCTGGCCATTTCTCAATCATTTTTAAAAATAGTAAGCTCTCTAAAATACACCTCTGTCTCAACAATGACCTCTTCATTTGAGTATAATTTTAATATCTGTAAACCATATCTTCATGTTTTGTGTAATGAGAAGCCAGTTTAGGTGAATAGGGGCTGTGCAGGAGTAGCAACTCTAAACACATTGGAGCCCCACTGTGGCGAAACAAGCATTTTTTTTCCTTTACCAAATGGAGCCATGTTTCCTTCAGTTTCTTGTCAAATTGGTCTATAGTGATGCCCAGTGATAGTTTTTCCTTTTTCTAAGAACCTTACAACTACTTCACCCTTCACATCCCAGAAACTGTCACAATAACTCTCCTGGGGGATGGGATCAATTTCACCTTCTTTGGAGCAGATTCACCACAGCAACCCTTCATTTTGATTGTTTCTTGGATTATGAGGTAAAATGAAACTAGGTCGCATCCAAGGTGATAACATGGTCAAAAAGTCTTTCAGATATTGCCTAAATTCCTCCAAACATACATACAAAGTTGAAAGGTACACCCATGTCCACCATCAACCATCACAACAGCCATTGGGCCTACAATTTTTTTTACAACAATTTATCATGTAAAATATTGATTGCTATTCCTGCCAACACACCTGTAGTCTCGGGTACAGCATGCACTTTTGTTTAATGATCAGCAATGGCCTTTTTAAAATTATTTCTTTGGTAACCAAATTTGTCAGGAGTTCTCAGCAGTCCTCATTAAAAATGGTTTGACCACATTTAAATTCATGGAACTAATTTCTAACTGTACTCACTCTCACTGATAGGGAATGGTCAACATAAATATCACCCAACTTCACTTTTTTGATCACCAGTTTTTTCACCAAAAAGCAAAATGCTAATTAATGAATGATACTGTACTTTTTCCAACTTGGTAAAAACTCGTAGCACCACTTACTGAAATGGTTGGGAAGTACAAACGAACCTTGAGTCACCATCATTTTTCTTTTAGCATTGTCTTATAGGTCACAACGTGAGACAGTACATAAACTTGCATTAACAATGACATCTGCCATCCAACATAGCTGATAGGCCGATGACCGTAGCAGTCTGGCCCCTTTAATCCCACAAACCACAACATAGCTGATAATTCAATGATGGACAACAACTGGAAAGTAACTGTTGGGAACCATGTTCCCATTATGGTATAGAGAAGCTGCTGCCCTAAATATGAAGGATTTCCAATAAGTAATGCAACATATTTTTATCTCAGCCAATTTCAGTTAAAAAATACAGAATTTGTGGTGGAATACTCCTGCTTCAGCCCCTGTAGTTTCACTACATTCCAACAGATGGCAGTGCTACATGTAGCCTTCAAAATTGTGCCGGTACTGGTGGTGCGTTCAATGCAGAGAGATGTCACCGAGTTTCTTTTGGTGGGAAACCAGAGCATCACAGATATTCTCAGGCACTTGCAGAATGTCTACATAGACCTGGAATGGAACAAAAGCATGGTGAGTTGTTGGGCAAAGTGTCGCCAAAGCAACAATGTTGCACAAACCTGTGTGATCTTCCACACACCAGGCGACTGCACAATTCTGTGACTACTCTAACATTGGAACATGCTGACGCACTCATTAGAGGAGATCAATGTATCTCAATGAAACACTTCACGGGAAAACTGGACATCTCTGTTGGTAGAGCTGACACACTTATTCACCAGTTGGGATACTCAAATGTGTGTGTCCTCTGGGTTCATCACCACCTAACAAGAGATCATAAAGAACAATGAAGGGCCATCTGTGTGGAATTTTTTTCGTGTTACGAGGCTTATTGTGACAATTTTTTGTCAACATCATCACAAGTGATGGAACAACTGGAAAAAAATGGCAATCCACACCACCTCTCCTCTGAAGAAAAAGTTCAAAGCCACACCCACAGACACTATGTTATGATGATAATCTTCTGGGACTATGAAGGGGTTATTCTGTTTGATGTCCTTCCTCATGATGCAACAATAAACTCTGCCGTATATTGTGCCACCCTCAGGTAATTGAAGAAACCACATCATCATGTTCAGAACCACAAAAATGCGAATGACCTTTTCCTTCTCCATGACAGCACATGGTCTCACACAAGTCTGTGCATCCAAGAGGCACTCCCAAATTGCATTGGCCTGTTATTCCTCATCCTCCCTACAACTTGGATGTCATGCCTTCCTCCTCCTATCTGTCTGGCCCAATGACAGACGCACTCCAAGGGAGGCAATATATAGGTGGAGGGCAGGTTATTGATGCAGCAAGATGTTGACTCTGACATCGACCAGTAAAATGTACCATGTGGGCATACAGGCCCTCACAGTAAAGTTGTTTAAGGCAGTTGCATTGAACAGAGATTATGTTGAAAAAATAGGATTTTGCAGCGAAAAGAGTGGGGAATAATATAGTTATTGAAATTCTGATTAAAACTAATCTGCTTTCAGAAACGAAAAAAAAGTTTTGCATTACTCATTGAACATGCCTTTTATGTTTCTCTGACGCTGTGTGTCACAATGCACACTGACAGGCATGGAAACAGGAATAATGCCACTGGATTCTTGAAGCATAGACTGGCCTCCCAGGTTACATGATTGAAATCCTACTGAGCACATATGGAAGGCCATTAGGTATGTTGGGCCTCATCTCCAATAAAGCTTTGTGACTTGTGGGTGGTAGTTAAGTCAACACATATCAGTATGGTTGCCCTACACTTTTTATGTTTAGTAAAACCACAAGAAAATGCTACAATCAAGATGAAACTGGATTTACCTGGTGCTAACCAGTTGTGTGCTTCAGCTGCTCATGAACGCACTCAACCAAGTCTCATGCACAGCCAAATAGTAGCTAATCACACTGTCTGTGCCCCTAAGGGAGACAAGCTTCATTGGGTTTGTTACAATTTTTACAGTTTGCAGTTGGGTGCAAATATGATATGAAATTTTACTAACAGGAGAATGCCTCCTGATGTGTGATTTATTCTACCATCACATATTATACAATTTAAGCTGTATACCTTTCCTAGTATTCATTTAGGGGCACAATCCCCCCCCCAAAAATATATGTATCCACATTCTGAAGCAGGAGGAATGGAGTTTAGGGTTCAATATTCATTGGCAAACTGAAGTTTTTTAGGAAAGCTGTGGACATCATACATCAGGATAGCTGCAGAGAGATTTATATTTTGGCCATCTCGAACACAGGTAAAGTGGCTGAGTATACTGACTAATAAGAATTATTACACAGTATCTCAGTGGAATTCTGACATGCCTTTATGACCACATATCACAGAAAAACATTACACACTGCAGAACATGTTAAGAATCAAATACATACAATTAAGTGTTACATGAGCAGGCATTCAGAATGTTTAATAGAAAAACCTTAATATACATTGTTACTAACTTTCTGGATACAATATATGTATTTTTCATACAAAAACTGACACTTATGGAGCATGGTTGACTGAAATCATCTTTGTAACTAGCCTTGTTTTAATTTTGCAATAAACTCAATGAAACCAAACAAAATATAAATCATGGGCATAATGTTCCAGAATGCAGATATTCACGTAGTTTCTAATAGTCTTTTAATTACAACTGAGTTGGAATTCTTTGTTTAATGCGTTATGTCAGATGGTAACTTGTTCAAGATTGCTTTATTAAGGTATACTGGTGAGCCAAATCATCATGACCACAGGCTTTTTAGTGTGTTGCTGCACCTGTAGAAAGCAATCAGCAGTGTTTCTGTATGGCATAGATTTGCCAAGTCCCTGGAAGGTTTCCTGGGGTATTTGGCACCAGGTGTCTGTGCATAGCTCTCATAATTCTCATAAATTATGGGCTAGTGGTTTGTGGACATAGAACTGAAAACCAATAGCATCCAAAATGTATTCCATTGGGTTCAGATCAAGCAAACTTGATGAGTAAGATATCAGCACAAACTTATTATCATGCTCCTCAAACAACTACAGCACAAGTCTAACTTTGAGACATGGGTAATTTTCCTATTGTAAGATGCCCTCAACATCAAGGAAAACATCAAGCATGGAAGGAACGCACATCATCTGAAATAATGTTTGTGTACTCCTCAGCTGTCAAGATGCCTTTGGTTGCTACCAGAGATTCCATGAAAGCCCAAATGAGAGTCCCCTTAGTGTAGTACCATCCTGACTGGCCTGTGTCTATGTGGTGCATTTTTTAAGCAGCTGTGGGCCTGGATGTTGTCGTTTCTGGACACAACTGTTCGACCTGGTGTATCAAAAAGATGATTGACCTGACCAGGTACCATATTTTCATTGATCCAGTGTCCAATCTTGATATTCCGGTGGCCACTGCGATCATATTTGATGACATCGTTTGAGTCAATGTGGAAACACACAGTCCTATGTTCAGCAATTTGTGCTGACCAGTGTACTCCAGGTTCCCAATGAGTTTATTGCACAAGTAAACAAGTGTGGGTACAGAGAAGATTCTGGTCAACTATGCTTCATCGTGTCAGTTTTTATGTGAAAAATACTTTTAATTTTATCATAAAAGTTAGTTCGAATGTATATTAAGCTATTTCAAAAAAACATACAGAGTGCATCAACATTGGACTGTTAACAGATCTGCCACATTTCACTTCGTATCCATCTTTACAAAGTGGGAATGTTTCCAATCTTCAGGTGCTGTAATCAGATGTTGATGTCCAACACCTTGTTGCATACTCGAGGTTTGTGGTCCTTCAAATACTTTGCATAGATGCTCATGACAGAATCACAAACAGGCAACCAACATAGCCACTTCCAAAATGCTTGTTCCTAGGTTCTAGGCCATAACAATCTCCTCTTTGTCACAATCATTTATGTCAGCAGATTTTCCCATTTACAGCCTGGTCCAGTGCTAGAAAGATTCCCAGTCACCTCTGCTCTGCTTATACAGGGTGAACATTAATAAAACCAACAAACTGCAGGGACAGATGGAGGAAATGAGGTCCTATGGACATGTGTCCGGAAATGTATTGTTGCCACAGTAAATGACACTGACAAAAGAGAGTTCTTCTGACCACGAACATTAAGAATATTTATTAGTGAATTATGTTAAAACTGAAGGGATCATTGCTTGGGTCATCTGCTAAGATGACAATTTGGACTCCACCAACTCAATTTCTGTGCAGAGTACGTTTTCACAACATTTTATGGCATTTGTATAATATTTTTTTATGTATTTGCTATTTGTAAATGCTCCTGATTTTATTTCTTAATTGTAAGAAAGCTTTTTGACTCTCTTTTGACATTGCTGAGGCTTTCATATACCACACTGTTTTGTACTCTGCTTCAATTTTGATTACAAGCAATCCACAGAATTAAAGAAAATTCTGATACGAAATATTGTGATTCCAAATATGTGTTCCTTTCTTCTAGTTTCCATAAGAATTATTCTCAGCTGTCTTAGTAGAGACTTTCAAACACAGCATGCATATTGCAAAACATTTATTATCTATGGTATTAGCTTTCAATATATGTTAATCATTGATTTTTCTGTAAAATCTATCTAAATTTTCAACCAAAAAGTATTTCCTTCTTAGCATCAAAATTTTCTTTTTGTAACCAACACTAAGTGAGCCAGATGTTTATGTGCAAATTATATTACCTTTGTAATCTGTCAAAATATCTGCTATTGGTTCTATGTCTATAGCACCTGAGGTAATTGGATCTTACTGAATGTTTTCACTGGTTGTTACTTTCGACAAATACTGAGAAAAATAGTAGCTGCTCTGTAAGTAGTGATTATTATGTATGTAGATTAAAACAGTCATTTCTTGTTAGATACAAATATAAATAAAGAAAAGTGGCTACGAAGATCTCAGGAAATAAGATCTTCTCACATAAATAATTACTAACAGCTAATGCTGTGCTATGCCCAGTCTGTTAGAAATTTGTGTATGAATGATTCATATTACCTGCCATCTTACAGCTGATGAATGCCTATTCGATCTCTGCTTTAAATTTCCTGGTCCAGCCAGTACGATACTTTCACTTAGCAAGTCTTCCTGAGTATTATGTGGCTCGAGGTGAAATAAACTCTGTTACAAAAATACTGCAGATCAGTTATGGGAACCATAACATTAATTAGTAATTTACAAATTAAAATGCTTACACAAACACTCAAAATAATGGCTCATTCACTATTTTAAGTAATAATAGATGCAAGATGACAAAATGATTATCAATGGAGGTAACATGTTGTAACATGTGATGAACAAATTATGTACTAGAATTTGACTTACATGGTGAAGGCCTAAAAATCCTGAAAGATTCTTAACAGCAGAAATTCGTTGTGACGGCTTCAAACTGTCGTATTTTACATCTAGAGCAATAGTTAAAAAAGTGGGGTCTTCACCTCGATCACATTTTACCTGAAAATTTAATGAACGTATATAAATCCTAAACATCATGTAAAGTAACAACATTAGCATAGAAATTTACCTTGCTTATAATTCCCAGGTTTTTTCCTCAGACGAAATGAATATTACATCGAGTACTATAACGGGATTGCCAAAGGTATAATTTAAGGAAACTAAAGGGAATCTTTCATTGTTCCAACAAAAGTACCTTATTCAATATTGTATGGATAAAATATGAACTTTTTTTTTCTTCAGTTTCAGTTCTCACAATGATTCTTACAAAGAGAGCTTATAGGACCTATGAAATCCTGAAATGTAGTGTACTGCCATCAGTTTCTTCCATTTCTTGGAATATCTTTAAAAGTTTTTCAGCTAGTCAGACATGCAATCTAGACACAATACACAGCTTTATCAACAAATTTTTGCTATACAGGATAGCATAATCTTATATCACTATAGAAAATAATGTTTTCCATTAAAAAAGTAACAACATTAAAAAAATACCTTATGGTGTGGACTAATTGGTAGAGAGTTATCAACAGCTATTGCTTCTGCTGCAACATTACTTGGTATAACTTCTATCGAAAAGACATCTTTGGCTGTATTCTCAGGATGCTGCCCAAGTGCTTTCACTGTGATGTAGTACTCCCCAGCATCTGCAATACTGGGCACTCCCTCAAATTGTCCTCTTAACTTGTCAAACAACAACCAGGATGGAAGAGGCCTGCCAGATGGTCCATAAGCCTGAAAATAATGCATATAATTTTGTGTATAGCACAAACAATATTCTGACAGTATAATGGAATCGGATAAATAGTAGATTTTTATCTATCTGATTACATTACATATAGTATTCTGTTTCTTTTGTACGTGTATTGAAATTTATGATGAAAGAAAATGACAAACTGTTGATGACAAGGTCCACTGTATGTTCATTGTTGGAACAGCATATTAAGTATGTGTTTCTTATTCACATGCACATTCCAGTTCATTGTTATGTAGCATGAGGATTGCTTTGTACTATTTTCATAGTAGCTCTTTTCAATAATCGCACTGCAAGATAGGAGACATTAAATAAGTGATAAATTCTGTGTAAAGAATTTCATTCAATAATTTATTGCAACTTAATGTGCATTACAAATAATTCGGATTCATTCCCTGCTTCAGTAAATGTTGTATTTACTCTGGTTAGTACATTGCAAGGGGTTTACTTAGAGATAACTTCTTAATTTAGATAATTAAATTACGGATTATGTAAATATGTACAGTATTTATCATCAATGTGTAGCCAGCCTAAAATTATTTTCATAGTTCTGCTGTTCAGTTTAATTGCAAACCCTCTGGGAGCAGTGCCTTATGAGTCACATATCCTCATGTTACCCATGCGAAATCAAATTCCTTTCAAAAATAACTGTCAAGGAGGGAGAGGTGGTCACTTACCCATAAATCAAAATTTGTTTCCTAAACAAAACACGGGAATCAACAATGGACAATATATGTATGATAAGACAGCTATGTGCACGACACAAACACATTTGTCTGATCCAAGGTTTCAAAAAGGCACATGGCAAAATTCATTCTGAGAGGCTGTATGATACCACACATAAGACTGATAAATGCGAAAAGTTTAGTATTGGTAGACATACTGCTGTGTGTTGAAAGAGGTTTGGAACAAAATGTGGTCACGAGGATGGTGATGCAGCCTTCCCACTGGTATTTGCTTTCAAGTTTCTCCACTTGGTTTGATGGCTTTTCACTCAGTTAACATGGCATAATTGTGAACTTTCCATCCACAAGCGAAATGAATGTCTTGATTAAGAAAAACTGAAGCAAAATAAAGGCTTAATTTAATTAAAATATACATATGAGAAAAAAATTAAGTAATTTGTTTATTATTTCAAAATTAGACATCATAGCCAGCCATTAACACATTTATCCCACTTTCAGAAAAAATGGTTAATGCTTTTGTGGGCTCCAAAAATATGATAACTGTCTGGGGAGAAATTAGGACTGTATGGAGGATGTGTAAGGGCTTCCCACTGAAACTTCTGTAGCATAGCTGAAACAACCTGGAAACATGTGGGTGGGCATTTTGCTGTAGGATATTTTGACTATGTTGCAAAAGTTTTGTGCAGAAGCCCTTACAATCATGCAGGCCCAATCTCTGCCCATCCAATTTCCATATTTTTGGAGCCCTGAAGGAACACATTTGTGGCCATCGATTTGCTTCAGACAAAGTAATGCATGCCTGGGTATAATAATGATTCCATAGGCAACTGCAAACATTTTTCCATGAAGGCATTGACCATCTTGTCTCTCAGTGAGATAAAATGTATTAACACCTATGGCAATTCTTTTGAAATAATAAACAGTTGTGCATGCTGTGTGCTACAAGAACAGCGACGTGAAGTCTGTGTGGCATTAGGTGAACATCATTAACTTCCGTAGCAAGAGAAATGATGAACTTGATGGGATTTGTTGCATGACAGAAACTGAACGAATGGGTGCCCATAAAGCAGTTACAGATACAGTTATTGTGGCAAAGTACAATTTAATGAGAAGATTCCTTACAAGCAATGGACATCAGAGGTGTAAAACTAACTGAATGAGCAAGAGTTTGAACCTCTTTGACAGATAATGAGGCCATTGCTTAAACTGTGAGAGATCCAAAGCTTGTATTTTCGCTTGGCAGTAATTTTGTGACTTTTTTTTGTGAGAACGGATAACCATTCTAAGTGCTAAAGTTCAGTTAAAATTGACTAATGACAGTTCCCAGCACCCACTTGATTCCATGCAATACCCTTACCACATTGCCAATGTTATATATAAAGAAAGAATGAACCAGTAAGAAACCTCTGTCATTTCAAAATAGCGGCAATGTTGTGGAAGTACAGTCACTATATTTTGTCAACCAAGTAAGTGTTGTTTGAGACAATGTCCAGTTTGCTTTTCAAATAGTTCAATCATTGATTTCTTTTCTAATTAAAGTTGTGTACAATAACTGTGTATATGACATCAATTTCATAATTAACAGTAAAAACTTAAATCCACATATCTTGCATATTTTTACACAAAGAACTAGTAGTAGTGTCACCAGTAATAAGAATATTTTATTTCATGTATGTGTTTTGTTTTGAGATGACTTTTCTGCAATGTCAGTTTGCTTTTTGGCATTAGTGACATTCCAAGTATAAATATATTGTTAACATCATTACTTACTGCAGGCAGAGTGACAGTGTGGAAAGTTACATGTCTACTGTCGGTTAGATGACTTAGTAAAAATGTTAAAGCTGGGAACAGAATGAATTCTTGTCAAGCTGTGTTTAGTACGAGAGGTGACAGAAAGACTAGTGAGCATGTTTGTTATATAGTCAGTTGGCAGCTACTGGTGAAGTGCCCCTGAAAGTGAAAGTGGATCCTCCTCCTCTGGGGATGAAGTCTGACAGGCATCTGGAGAGGATTGTTGCTCTGATGAAAAGAACCCACTACACTGTCAGATGAAGTGGCCAGCATTTGGCTTTTAATGAGTGACTGTTGTTCACTTCTGGCATGTAATTTGTGCCATAATCGACATAACTGCACTGGTAATCAGTGTCTATAGGAAGAACCAAAGCTGAAGGGTAGAAAACCTTGTTTGAGCAATGCCATTGGGAGTGTGCTCTAAAATAGGAGGCAACTGTAATGTCTTATTGGCTTTTGCTTTTGCTTTTAGTAATAGTAAACTTAAAGCAAACAAGCAAGACTGTTGCATGTGGTGACAGTGACCAGACAAACTGTAACTAGGTAATTTACTCTTGGAAGCCAGTAAAACTGTTGTGTATCCACACATATACCTCTTCTTGCATGTGAGACATGCTGGGTATACAGCACACAGGTGTGAATGTGGCTGTGGTGACAGCAAAAACATCTGTTCCCAAAGTAAAAATAAAAATAACTTTGACAAATCATGAAAACAACAGACCCCATGCAGCAGGATAAACTCTAGGAAATAGCATGTAGCCACTATATAACTAAAAGATACCTTTCAGTGTACTTTTACAGTTCTTCAGATTTTATTCCCCAATAACGTAGAATAATTACATTGTACCCCATTAATGTGATGATGGGACTGGTTATCAGCAGTTACACCAACACCAGCAGTTACACCAGCACACTTCACAGCTCAAGGGCAAGCAGACTAGCTGGGCACCTGTGAAATTCCACTGGCAGTGCCAGAATAATGCTGAGGCAGCATGCTGCAAGACACAGCCTGGCAAAGTGACAAGTGCAGTTACGTCAAGCTTCCCCCCCACCCCCAATTCAATGCTGTGCCACCTTGACCTCTCTGTGTGTCCAGTGCTGTGACGAAGGCTTAACAAGCTGGTCAAAATTTGCCACAAATACTTGCTGCCCAGACCTAGCAGATCTGTCTTTGACTGCTGTCTGCACTGAGTACTACTACTTGACAGCTGTCAAACCAGTGTGTGTCACCTACTCTCACCTACAACTAGCTGCTGACTGCTAGCTGCTCCTAGACCCGATGCTGCTGGTGTCTAAAAGGGCGCCATCCAGTAAGGGTTCATCTCCAGGCTGTCATCAACTAGGTCCTGGGTATTTTCGAGGAGTCCTGGATTGGCAGTCCTCATATGGGCACACATCACACCTGACCTACTACTGCTAGCTGTTGGTGTCCTGAGCTTACATGACTTGCTATTGGTGGAACATCTGCCACAGCCACGAGCTGCGAGGCTGCTAAAGCTGCAACTCTGCCTCCCAGCATCCGTGCACTGCCAACAAGCTACCTCGTGTTACACCGAGGTGGTCTCTGCCAGCCAGTGTCTACCCACACCTTTGCAACACCACATTCGTCTGTCATAGGAGTTCTTGCTAAATTAAGTATGGTGTTCTTTTGGCGGTGTTTCTGATTCCATGACTGCTGATGAACTGGTCCGTCGCACCAGGTGCCCTGGTGACTGGTGCGAGTGTGCAGTATAAACGCCAATGGACCATTCTGGAGCTGTAATACAGCTATTACTGCAAATCTGATGTAATCAGCGGATATACCACTAATGTAATGTGATGCCAAGTGAACAGTATGTATACCTAATCACACTTTCCTTTTAGTGTGTAACACGAGTCTATGGAGTTTGTAACGGAACATATTAAAGGCTTTACTTTCCCGAAGTATGCGATACCCTCCAAATTCAACCAGTTTAATGAGTATTTATGATTATAGAAAAGTTATTGTGTATGTTAACAATGATTGCACAACATGTCTCCATAAACAGTCAACCCATTAAATTATACTGAATAACTGACCCACACAAAAGTTAATATCACTTGATCACTGATACAGCAAATGTCATCATGTAAAAACACTAAGTTCATCTTAAATAATTAATATGAAGTACGAAAAATAGTGGCCAACTTAGGTATTTTGGATCTCCTTAAATAAAAATCACCCAGTGAAACCTATTTGTTCACTAGGAGCGTTTTCACTCAGTATTCACGTAATCTATCCTATTTTAGACGAAAACCAATGTAATTCTTAATAATTCATGTTACTTACTTATTTATGCAAATTAGAGAAGTCAATTGACAAACTTCTAAAAAACGACCTTTTTGTAACAAAGAATTATTCTGTCAAGTCAACAAATCTGTCTGTCATTTTAATAACATGTTAAATTATGTCACTCGATGCAAATTAATAACTTTTCTGCACAAATTATGATAACAGATGTACATGTGACTTATAAACTATATCTCTTTTTAGTAGTTCTTTGACAATGTTATAAATACAAGCAGCGAGAATGGTCAGATAGTCAGTCGGAGGCAGTGGGGCAGTCGGAATGTCACTTTGGTGAAGTGTGTTTCTGTGTTATTGTTTGGGATGGAAAAACAATGCAAAGAACATGTAAAGGAAGTACTACTTTGTGTTGTGTTATGGTCTTTGGTGGACAGTGGAATTAAGATGGCCACCAAAGTAATAAATATTTGATGTTTACATATGTGTTGGTTTCGTTTGTTCTTTATCATCAAAAGCACATGAAAAACACGGGACCTCATGTTTTTAACCCTAGACAACCAGATTTAGAGCCAGCATCAGCATCGAGACACAGCAGCGATCCAGCAAGCAGCAGAGATTACTACAATGCATTGTAATGGCGCCAACCTAACATCAAGTGCTAACAAGCTCCGTAAATGGGAGTGAAATAGTGCGATTACAGCAACTAGAGATATCAACGACTAGGCAGACCATTACAAGTTGCATAATGTGACGGTTCAATCCCATAAGGTCTCTGAGCTGGTTTGAATGCCCACCTCAACTTGGGCCCCATTTTATAAAAGGTTCTTCAAGCCTGCTTAACAAGATTGGTATGTGGCATGCCATGCAGTATGCAAGCTTCCCGAGCTCACTGGCGAGACAGTCACATAGAGCAGCTAATTCTGGGGGAATACAGTTGTTTGGGGAATTTTCATTAATGAGCGTACTTAAAATTTTACCTGAGTGATTAAAGTCAAGGTGGCTCTGAATTTGTTCTTTCCCGCTATTTTGGGGCCAGTTTTATTCAACATGTGGGCCTAATTCCAGATTGGAGGAGAGGCAATTTTTTTTTTTTTTTTTTTTTTTTTTTTTTTTTTTTTTTTTTTTGCATTGAGATGGACGTGCTTAAGGAAGACAGCTATGATTTCAGATATTTATCTCCTGAACAGGATCGGATCCGCAGGCTGTGAGATCAGTTTAGTGATTTCTTAACCGATCATCTGGGTGAAGTGAAAAGTGAAGAATATAAAACAGAGTTTACAGGCGATATCCCTATGAGGCATCCGCCATATTGGCTCTCTCCACCTCGTATTAAACAGCTTAAGATCACCATGAGATGAGATGTTGAAAGAGGAAGTTATACGCTCATCACCATGTTCTTATCCCATATTTTATGAGCCCAGGGGGCGTGATGGAGTACATCCTGTTGTGGATTACCGAGCCTTCAACAAAAAGGCTGTTCTCCAGTCAATAACATTACCTGAACTGCATACATGTTTTTGGCTGGTTGCAGAAGATGAAGATTTTTACTACCCTTTGTATCAATCACGCTTATTACCAGATTACATAACCATAACGACTTTTAACCGTGATTGGAATCTTTTTGAGTATACCCAAGTTCGGTCTGCGCTGTCTACGGACCATTCCAGAATTTTGGACTAGGCTTTTTCGGATTTGAAGTTCCAGTGTTGTTCCATCCTCCCGTGCCTTTGGTTTAAAATCTGGGGGAGGGGCGGTGACGCTTCAATTCCGTCACGTCTGCGAGCAGCTTTGAATACCCGTTCAACACCTCCGGCACAGCCAGCACCAAGCGAGGCCAGAGAAATGTTGAAGTCGGCAGCAGCTGGTGAGACGGCATTACGTTGCCCGATTCGCCGGTGCCGCTTTCCAGGCCCGTCTCAACTCCTGTCAAGCGACCAACAAGTAAACATCTGGTGGACAACCTATGCCGAGCGGACACAGTTCGGCGATTTGGTACGGGCCTCGATCCGGTGGCAAGTGGGACCCATCAACGGATTTCCCAGCCGGCAGATGATTTCGAGGCGTGGTCTCACCTGGGTTTCAAGTGTATTGGAATTTTAGCTCTGTAGAAACTTGTTGCGTGCCAACGGTTACGGACGTTTGATGAACTTCAAGTTATATGGTGACTGTGTTTGTTACAAATGCTTCCTATTCATTACTAACTGATCGTGAGAGATTCTGTGTTTACTTGCGTGGCCTACCGGATGGCCGTTTCAATAACGATTGTAATTAGTCTGTTGGTTACTGTTTTCACGGCCCTCATTTTGGCTATTGGGTATTTTGTGGGCACCATTCAAGCTAGAGTGCTTCCTCACAACTTTGGTGGTTATGATTTAGTTTTTTTGTAACTGCCACCTTGAATCTGAAACCATATTTGAGTATTTTTAATACTGTTGTTGCTTTAAAGAGAATGCAGATGATATTATAAACCTACGACCTCAAGAATTTTTCTTTCTATTCTCGTCTTGCTAATTGACTTTAGACAGCTTAAAATTTTGTAAATCCTTTATTCATCGATGTAGGTGGTGGTACTTCGCACGTTTTTTTTCAATGATGGTGCATTGGGATTATTATACATTGTGGTTATAAAATTGTAAGGCTATCTGGGGGTTCCTCTCTTGATTGTTCAAATGTGTGTGAAATGCTAAGGTCATCAGTCCCTAAGCTTACACACTACTTAACCTAAATTATCCTAAGGACAAACACACACACCCATGCCCGAGGGAGAACTCGAACCTCCGCCGGGACCAGCCGCACAGTCTCTTGATTGGATTTTGGTTTAAATTCAATTCTTTGTGCTGACGACAAGAATTTTTCCTGGAATGTTGCTGCACCACCACTTCCACCTACCGACTAAACTCGCTATCCCCAACCTGCTGCTGCATGTTGCACGGAACCGAAGCCAAATCTACATCGACGTGTGAAAGTGCAAGCGATATTACATGCATTTGGCTGACAAAGGACGAATCGTTCGCCCACACGTGTGCTTTCAAGCGGGAAGACGTTTACAGCTGCGCATTTCACAGCTTCCGCACTGCGCAAAGTGATTTAGAGGTGAAAGACGGCCGAGTATGGAAACCTGGCGCAAAGTAGACGTGTATGTGAACCGAAACATTTTCTTTGTGAGATCATAAGATTACTAAAACAGGAGCAAGTGTAGTACAGCATGAAACGAAATTTGCTGTATGTTAAAGAAGTAGACGCCGCATCAGCAGTGGGGAAAACTAAAAAGAAATAAAAACTCTGCATTAACAGCACTCCCGACAAAGACACTAAAGATAGGTGATCGCGGTAGTTTCGATACGAAAGTGTTTACATACACTTGTTTTCTGGACAGTGCCGAGCGTGTCTGAATCTGCAGCTACGAAGTCTTTTCTGAATGAGCGTAATCTGTTATTTTCAGTGGAAAACATCTGTTTATTTACGTATGATGAAATCTGCTATCAACATGAAGTGATACAGTCTACATAAGAAATTATTTTCGAAGAAATGTTCAGCTTCCCTCCTCCTACCATCTACTCTTCACTGTTTTCACCTACAATGGTCTCTTTCTTTCCGTGTTATTCACTGCAACGGCAGCGGCCGCTCAGAAGGCAAGAATTGCTGATTTCCTTTTAGTTCTCGAAGCCACGACAGCTTGCTCTCCGCGTGCAGCAGTGAGTCCTCTTTGTGGCGTGTTAAATCACACGGACGTTTCCCGTTCGATCTGTTGCGCGCTTCAAAGAACATCTAAATGGACACTAAAGCACCTTTCACTCTAGCGAACTTTCTTGTCCCAGTCGACTACTCGTGATAAATAAGTCTACTGCAGCGCCCCTGGCTTTTTATTCCTGTACTAAGTATCGTCTGTCACAGGCGGTCGTTTTTGTTTGAACGTCAACACCAAAACCGCTGTGCGGTATGGTTCCCGAACAGTGAAAGTGAGGTTATGAGGACCATACTTTGTATGAAAAATCCAAATGTTGTAACAAGAATGTAGGAAGAAGACTGATAACAGAGTTTATTAATGACAATACCCTATGGTAAATTCTTCACACTCTTCAGAACTGAAAGAATAGGAACTATTTCGTCCAAAGATTTCAAAATATCTAAATTTATTTGGTCGAGAAAATACAGGGGTGAACAAAAATATGGAAACACAAAGAACACAACACATTACCATGTCCAATACGGTGTAGGAAAATCGTTGGCGTTTAAACAACTTCTAGTCGTCTCGGAATGGATAAATACAGTTCCTCTATGGTTTTCAAGGGAATCTTTTACTATTCTTCCGACAAAATAATGAGCAAGTCCAGATAACTATGATGGCTGTGGATAGCGATTACGCACCCTCCTCTCCAAAGTATGTGAGATCTGGCGACTGTGGTGGGCAGGGAAGTTGCGACATTCATCCTCCTGCTCACAAAACCAGTCCTGGACGATGCGAGCCGTGTGAACAGCGGCTGAGTCGTCTTTGAATACAGCATACAGTGTACAATGGCATGGACGTGATAAGCCAAAATGGTCGTATAATCCATCGCAGGAATGCGATCTGGCGTGGAATACCGCTGTCCAATCATCACCGAATCCCTGCCAGGTTTTACGCTTGGGACAAACTGGGCCATAATTTGGAAAAAGTGTGCAAGACTCATCTAACCAGATAACTTTCTTTCACTGCTTCGTAGTCCAGGTTTCAGGACTTCGGCACCAGGTTAAACCTGATGCATGCTTCTGAATCACTGATGAGAAGGTTTAGAATTCCGTCTCGACCTGCAGTTTATTGCTTTCGGAGCTTCGTCAGTTTTGTTTTGGTGCCGACAGAGTTCGCAAGCGCGACAATCAGTTCTGCAGTTACTATAGCAGCTGTCGTTCTATTATTTTTCGTCAGTCCTTTTCAATGAGCGTCTGTCACAATCACTCAAAAGACACTTTCGTCTGTTTTGTTACTTAAGAGGAGGTTTAGTATCTTTTGGTTCAAAAAATCGATTTTTTAAAATTGCATTTTTGGATTCATGAAAGTGTTTAGAATCCACCCCTGAAACGGTTTTCCGAATACGGAACGGAAATGTTTGTTATTCGCGGTTGAACAAAAAAATGCACCTGCCTGAAATCGGCCTTTTCCACGCACCATTTTTTTCTTTCTTTCGGAAGACGAGTTAGTGTACCGGTGCTTGGGAGGAAACACACAAAATTCAAATGAAAGTTTGAACGCGTGTGTTTGGAAGTTAGCCCTCAAGCATTTGCATTCTGGTGCAAAGACTGTGGACGTTGCGACTTTCCTGGCACTGAGCAGCTTCAACGAAGGGTATTCAGCAATTCTGAAGACGCATTTCGCCAAGCATTCGGACGACCACCGGATTCAAGCGGCCGAAAACCACTTGACACCGGCCGTACGAGCGGCTCTGGAGCAGCGCAGGATGGCCCAGATCGAGCAGAACGCCCTCTATGAGGAAGAAGGAGGACTAGTTTATGGACCCGGAATAGCAGATTGAATGTAAGTTGCATAGTATTGCATTTATATGTAGTCAAAACTTCAAACGCGTTTTTCTCGAAATGACTTTTTTTTCATCGCGCAGTATGGTAACTTCAAATCTACTGAACAGATTGGCATGATACTTTGTTTCCGACGAAGTTAACTAAATTGTCTAGGCGATGTACCACTTTTACTCCGATCCATCAACTATAAATATTTTTACTTTGCAGACGAAGTCGAAAAATCGATGAAAAAACCCTATTTTTTTTTCAAATGGCCGCCATTTTGTTTCCTATGGACCAAATAACTTAAGCGAGGTACAACTCCTAAAGAATCTTGTATACTTCGGTAACGTCAACTCAGTTTTGATTTCAGACGAGCCGGCTGACCTGTGACATACCGTACGTGGAAGTCTACATCGAAATTTTGTTTCGTTCCGACGGCACTTGCGCCTTTGCTCTTCGAGGAAAGAGGAAATATCAATAAACATTTTGACCAAATTTGACATTGATATCTATAACACATCCCGAGAAAAAAAATTCTCAAAGAACATGCTTTTTTCGGGCCAAAGATATTAAACCTCCACTAAACGGATGATGTTTTACTGCTTTCCCTGTATGCGGCAGGAATCCTCGATAAGAAGCCTCTTGAAACATAAAACACTCCAGCTCCTTTGGTTACAGAAGTACCGACCATAAGAGCACCAACAATTGGCCCACTTTCGAATTCACGTAGCTCCACCACAATGCACTCTCATCTACACAGAACACGACTGATTCTTGCAACGTACTGAGGACATTGCGCAGGAGCCGTTTGCGTTAAAACAGAACACGCAACCTGCAGACATCGGTAGCATCTGCATTTACGTTCAAGCACGCATTTCTCGCATTGTTTCCATATTTTTGTCCAAACCCTGTATATACCTACAAACATACCTAACAATGTTTACAAGACAGAAAACCGCATGTTCTTATTTTGTCCTCTGAATCTTTTTCCTAGGTGTCAATGAACATTGAAAATTATTTTGCTTGTTAAATAAAACTGAATTTTTCACTGTTGAAACGATTTTAATTAAAAACGTTTCTTCATTTACATTCTTTTTTATGCACAGTGTAGGCTTTTTCTTTGTTCAGGTATTCTAACACACAAATATCTTTTTGCTTTCGAATATTTCATTTCTTTTGTGAAAGAACGCTAGTAGGGGAAAAAAAACCAGGCCACCGAGGAACCTTCGCGATTAATCACGAAACCAAAGCGAACAACAAAATAAACATTAAGAAGAAACAAGATCCGTTAGTACGACAGAAGTAAGTTGGCGAAAATAGGTTAACTTCCTATGTTAGCATAAGAACCAGCGGTCTCCTGTTTTTAGTCATGCACAGCCTACAGCACACTACTCTGTATTTTAGAAATCCACCGCCTGACACTGTCAGTTGATCACTGACGTCATTGATATCCTCTCGAGGTGGTGGTCATCTGATTTACACGCAAGCAAATGACGCGCACCCACAACGAGTAGACTGTTTCGGACAAAAACTCACCCGTTTAAAATGGAATGAATGCCGCTGCTATCACAGTGGCATCGACAACCGCTTGATTCCGCCGACGACCGAACACTGTCGATCTTTTCATACCAGCACGCCAATACGTGGGTGGCCACAATGCAGCCAATCTCATCGCCCGAAAAATACAGACTTCGGACGACAATCTCTGAAATTCGAATCTGTCTGTTTCTTTCGGTCGATTAGGCCGACGCAAGACACAATAAACATGGATTGCAAGGAAATCTAACAACAGAATAGTCTGTGGCATCCACAGGATGAAAAATATCATAATAGAGATGTAACTGAGTCTATGGACTGGAATCGCAACTGTCTTGAAAAGCACAAGTAGGCAAAATCTTTACCGGAACTTTCAGGCATAAATTATAACCTCAAAAAATTATTTGTTCAAGTGAGAAGGGTGCCTTATCTTATGCTTAAAGTTACTCTGGTGGATCTTTTTTGGTCTGTTGTAGGTAGCCATTAGCTGTATGCAAATTATTATTACAAATTATTAGTTTTATGCCATTAGGGTGGCGATTCTGTTATGCGAAGTGATTCGCAGATGTGGCGTATGTTTTTCCTCTTGTCAGGTTTTCAGAGTATATTACTCTAAAATTTATATTTTTGCCTAACAATAATAATAATAATAATTATTATTATTATTATTAATCGTGGAAAGCTAATGCCCATCTACCACGACCCAAGAAGATCTACTACAACAAATTTAGGCGTAAGATAGTCCATCCTTCTCCCTTGAGCAAAGTAACTTTGAAGTTTGCAAATTATGCCTCAAATTTCTGGTAAAGATTTTGCCTACTCGAAATTTCCTATAAAGCTATAATTTCAGCTATATCCCAATGATTATTTTCATCCTCACAGTCCATATTTCATGTGTGAGAATGTCGGTCGATTCAACCGAAGAAAACAAACTGATCTGAATTTCACTGATCGTCGTCCGAAGTGTACAGTTGGGTGATGAGATCGGCCGCAATGTGGGTGCTCACGGACTGTCGTACTTATTTGGAAACGTCAGTCCACACCAGCCACCTCCGACCGACACCAGCCACCTCCGACCGACACCAGCCACCTCCGACCGACACCAGCCACCTCCGACCGACACCAGCCACCTCCGACCGACACCAGCCACCTCCGACCGACACCAGCCACCTCCGACCGACACCAGCCACCTCCGACCGACACCAGCCACCTCCGACCGACACCAGCCACCTCCGACCGACACCAGCCACCTCCGACCGACACCAGCCACCTCCGACCGACACCAGCCACCTCCGACCGACACCAGCCACCTCCGACCGACACCAGCCACCTCCGACCGACACCAGCCACCTCCGACCGACACCAGCCACCTCCGACCGACACCAGCCACCTCCGACCGACACCAGCCACCTCCGACCGACACCAGCCACCTCCGACCGACACCAGCCACCTCCGACCGACACCAGCCACCTCCGACCGACACCAGCCACCTCCGACCGACACCAGCCACCTCCGACCGACACCAGCCACCTCCGACCGACGTCGGCTCGCACCGAACAACTCTGACCGACATCGGCCGACACCTGCCACCTCCGACCGACACCGGCCACCTCCGACCGACACCGATCGACGTCAGCCGACACCGGCCACCTCCGACCGACACCAGCCACCTCCGACCGACGTCGGCTGGCACCGAACAACTCCAACCGACGTAGGCCGACACCAGCCACGTCAGACCGACGTCGGACGACACGTACCACCTACGACTGATCGCGGTCGATATTGACCGTTTCCGACCAACATCGGGTGACACTAGCTATGTTCGACTAGTCGATATCGGCCATCTTCAACCGATGTCGGTTGTCGAAAAAATCCACCGATCTCGGTACCACTGTGACCGCAGCCTAAGCCGCTTGTAGATCACGTATCTCTTGATCCATATTTGGCGAGCACACGCCCGCGTGAAGAGAGGTACTTGCCGGCCGCGTGAAGCCGAGCCGGGTGAAAAGTGAGCTATGTGAAGTGAGTGTCGCTTCGTTACGCCGATGCAGCCCCCTGTCCAGTACTCACGTCGTATCGGTCGACGGCGCCGGAGAAGGCGTCTGCGGGGATGTCTATCTGCAGCAGGCGGCCCGCGACGGCGAGGCGGTCGGGAACTCCCCACTGTCGCCGCAGCGGGCCGTCGGGCGCGGGAGGCGGGGCGCCCTCCTCCGGCTCGAAGGCGAAGTCCTCCTCAGAGGGCGAGGAGGGGGCGGAGGAGGAGGAGGAGGAGGAGGAGGAGGAGGAGAAGGAAGTGGAGCCGGTGGCGGCCGTCGTGGCCACCAGGAGGAAGATGAGCAGGGGGCAGTGGCCGGAGAGCGGCCGTGGGCGGGTGCGCGGCGCCGCCATCACGAACACTCGCGCATGGGCCGGCCGCCTGCCAACACACACAAACACACGGCGGGCTCAGTAAAAAGTACCACCACTTCTCATTTTGCTGCAAAAGAAAAAAAAATATTCAACTTGGAAACAGGAGATAATCCCTCTGCATTTGCAAAACATCTAAGGTAACATATTCTGTGACGTTTCGGGATTGCAGCCGGATCGTGTTGACTTCTAGAGGCGGACACTCACTTGAATATCACTAGACGGTTGCCAGCCGAAATATTGTGGCAAGAAGTCAACGTGATCCAGCTGCAATCCCGAAACCTCGTAGAATGTTCTGTACACTGGGTAACGTGTTCACAACTCACCACCAGGAGAATAGCAGCAGTGGTAGTCAGCTCTGTTGTGCAAGAGCCGTATAGATATTTGGGCCGTCGCCTCAGGCAGCGTATGCACCAGTCTTATTGTTAATTGCTTAACTACATAAATTAGTATGTTATGAGGCCAAAATAGGGTAGATATAGCAAGGGCGCGATAAATTGGTCGCCTGCCCCCCAAACATCGATTGTTAAAATTCGGCACAATTCGAAACACTTCGTGACTACCGTTCTCTGTTTCAGATTCCTGCCACTCTGAGCGACGCCGTAGTATTTTAATTGCCTTACGAAGTTTTGCTGTGTTGTCCGTGTGAGCGGACAAGTAACAGTTTAATAACAGTAACTCTACTTATATACGAATGCACTATTGAATGTGAGACACGACCACAGATGTTTATCAAGTTTGTGAATGTCACTTTTCTTCTAAAAAATGGCTCTGAGCACAATGGGACTTAACTTCTGAGGTCATCAGTCCCCTAGAACTTAGAACTACTTAAACCTAACTAACCTAAGGACATCACACACATCCATGCCCGAGGCAGAATTCGAACCTGCGACCGTAACGGTCGCGCGGTTCCAGACTGTAGCGCCTAGAACCGCTCGGCCACCCTGGCCGGCCCTTTTTCTTCAACTTATTGTCTTACAATACAGCATTCATAATTTGATATTCCTTGCTACTAATATGTACCGTTTTAGAACATGAGCGTCTCTATAATGCGCACTGACGAATCCGTGTTTCTTCTGTGTCAAAATTAATGAAGTAGCAGAGAATCGGTACAAGTCGCGCAAGCCAGTCAGTTGTCGGTATGGAAGACAGACAATGAAACTTTCCCTGCCTCTCATCTCTAAACACCGCTTTGGCCACGCTATTTGCCCTTCTGTCCCTGAGGTCAGCGGCCAGCTTTACTTAGCTCACGGCCAAATTCACCAACTTAAATTAAAATTAAGCACTTCTTAATATATTGCTGTCTCTACAGCAACTTGTTGGTTACTGAGCGGGAGAACTACTCTCTTAGGAAGCTCTTAACGGGTAATGCTCACTTCACAACAATTCCCACAGACATGACGTCATCTTGACGTAACGCACGATATCGATGACCGCATGATCGGCTATTGACTTTGTGAAAAAGAAGAATATAATGTTATTGCTCCTCGATTAGGTCGTAGTAGTTAAAGGTGTCCTCTTAGGTTACTGCCAAACCACATACTCGGAAATCGCTAAATATTTATTTCATACTTTGTTCTCAGATCAGACTGAATGTAAATAATATCGAATATTTCAGAACATATTTGTATAACATTCATAAGAAAGTAACAGAACGTGTTAACAACGCTAATATGAAAAAAAATTGCATGTAACGAGATGCAAACAAGCAGCTTTCGACTCCAGAAACCACGACGTTACTCATATGCTAGCAGTTAATCTTGCGATGTTTAACTCCGGTCTTCGTCATCATACTCTATCTTGCAGACTCGTATTTTTGACGCGTTATTAAGTGACACTTGTTGTGTCGTCTGTGTTAGTAAGTGACACTTGTTGTGTCGTCTGTGTTAGTAAGTGACACTTGTTGTGTCGTCTGTGTTAGTAAGTGACACTTGTTGTGTCGTCTGTGTTAGTAAGTGACACTTGTTGTGTCGTCTGTGTTAGTAAGTGACACTTGTTGTGTCGTCTGTGTTAGTAAGTGACACTTGTTGTGTCATCTGTGTTAGTAAGTGACACTTGTTGTGTCATCTGTGTTAGTAAGTGACACTTGTTGTGTTATCTGTGTTAGTAAGTGACACTTGTTGTGTTATCTGTGTTATTAAGTGACACTTGTTGTGTTATCTGTGTTATTAAGTGACACTTGTTGTGTCGTCTGTGTTATTAAGTGACACTTGTTGTGTCGTCTGTGTTATTAAGTGACACTTGTTGTGTCGTCTGTGTTAGTAAGTGACACTTGTTGTGTCGTCTGTGTTAGTAAGTGACACTTGTTGTGTCGTCTGTGTTAGTAAGTGACACTTGTTGTGTCATCTGTGTTAGTAAGTGACACTTGTTGTGTCATCTGTGTTAGTAAGTGACACTTGTTGTGTCATCTGTGTTAGTAAGTGACACTTGTTGTGTCATCTGTGTTAGTAAGTGACACTTGTTGTGTCATCTGTGTTAGTAAGTGACACTTGTTGTGTCATCTGTGTTAGTAAGTGACACTTGTTGTGTCGTCTGTGTTATTAAGTGACACTTGTTGTGTTGTCTGTGTTATTAAGTGACATATAATGATAATGATGATGTGTTTCTGATAAATTTTCAATGCTCCGTTGCACTGAAACGGCATAGTGCAAATTATAAAACAAGTGTGTTTCATGCTTACTTTGTAAATTACTGACGATAACAACCCACTCCGAAGGGAGCACTCTTATATGAAGGCACTAACTGTCGATAAATCATTACGTGACATCTTATTATAGCAATAATTATAATAAATAATTCCCAGAATGACGTGTTTTTGTAAATGTCCGGTACGAGCGCATGAAATCTTGTGAGAGGCCTGTGTCGAATGCTAACGTAAGTCGATAGCCGATCATGCGGCCGTCGATTTTCTGTGTGACGTCAAAATGACGTCACGTTTGCGGGAATTATTGCTCTTAAAGTCCGTTGACGTTTATGGATTGGGGTGTTTTCTGCTAGATGCACATTATAAAATACGCTGTGAGAACCACGGACGGCTCTGATACTTGATACGGGCCGCAAGCAGCCCAAGGACCGCTTTTTGACGACCATTGGACTAGACAGCAATAAAATCTTAAAATATGTGGATAAAAATCCTAGGTAAAGATCGCTAAAACTCCTTTATTTGATCACTGACGAGTCGCCTTCAAATCTAAAACACGCAGAACTGCACAACTGAAAGGGACAATAGCACACTACATTTTGTATTTAAACTTCCATTCTAGGATTCATAGCAATAAAAATTTTATTATTTGATTCCGTGTATACCAGCCACCAGGCAGTACATTCCATCATAATCTGTTCGGCTGAATCGCTCTTGTTGTCATGTACACTCTGAAATTTTTTTTTGTATTGATTGTGACAAAATAAAGACACACAAAGTGCTTTTGGTAGGTGATATACGGCTGTGATCTTACCTAAAGTAGGTCGTCCTGGTTGCATACAGTCTATCACTAGCCATGTGTTAACAAGGAAGCAGCTGCAGGACGGCTGTCAGAGAACTAACCACATATGCTGAGTTATTACTACACGAAAACGTTGTCAGATGGCGCTATCAGCCAACGAAGTTTTACAGAGTCGTGCCTCTATAGTAATATTCAGAATGGCAACGTAACTAACTATGTTACATTTCTACAATCTGTAGAACCCTTATACCGAACATAGGCTATTCCTTAAGCAGTAACAACCAGACAAACACTAAAAAGCAAGAAATAAAATGGTCATAGTTGAAAGTAGTACAGTATTTAAGATACAGGAAAGTATTAACAGTGGCAATAATCAGCAACCATTATACTGAATAATAAAGAGAGTATTCACTGTAACTCGAGGTCTAGGTGCCAATTATAATCAGCGAGATAAGTGGTTTTCATTACACCAATATATTAACAGACAACCTAAGTTCATGTATGTACAGAACTTGATCATATGTGTAAAAGCACAATTTGAATGACATGTTCAAAGCCAAGTACCGAAGTTGTAAGCCGTAGAAAAGACTGGTTGGTTGGTTTCAGAGAGGTGGGGGGGAGAGAGATAAGGGACCAAACTGCGAGGTCATAGGTCTCATAGAGAAAGATGCAGACCAAATGTAGCTAAAGATCTAAGTGCTGGGCACACGGTATTACTTATAGTGAAGTAGCTCACAGGTAGTAGCTGCATGTATGGAGATTCAGCATAAATTATATGCATAAAAGCGTAATAGTGTGACACCCACATAACAGAGGTAAAAAGAATGTCAAATGGTATCGCAAAGTACATGAGTATAAAATAATCAATGGATACACTAGAATATATTGAGTGAAGGTTCACATAAGAGAAGCAGTTATTGACACTAGTTATAATAGAGGCTCAACTCTGTAAAACTTCGTTTGCTAGAAGCGCCATCTGATAGCGCTTTCGTGTAGCAATAATGCTACATAAGAGATTAGTTCTCCGACCGCCGTCTTGGAGCAAATTCCTAGATCTTTTAGCAGTGCGAGTTACTCCTATGGCTAGTGATAGTCTATATGTAACCATAACGACCTACTTTAGGTAAGATCACAGCTGTGTATCACCTACCAAAAGCACTTTGGGTGTCTTTCTTTTGTCACAATAAATACAATAAAATTTCGGTATGGACATGCCAACAAGAGCGATTCAGCCGAACAGATTACGACGGAATGTAATGCCTGGTGGCTGGTATACACGGAATCAAATAATAAAATTTTTATTGCTACGTATCATAGAATGGAAATTTAAATACAAAATGTATTGTGTATTGTTCATTTCTGTTGTGCAATTTTCTGTACTTTAACACTGAAGATGGCTAGTCAATAAGCTGAAACTAGTTATCAAATAAGCGAGTTTTAGCGATCTTGAACTAGGATTTTTTTATCTACATGTTTTAACATAATAGTTCACGTATCTTCCGATTTGGCAATGTCAAATAACAACAGAAAAAATCTTATTTTACCAGAAAATTATCGGATGCACAAAACCAAAACAAAAACGAAAACATTTTTCGAGCACCAATGTGAACATGGCAAACAACTCAGTAGTTAATTTAATTTTATCGATTTTCGCAGCTGCGCATGTAATTGTAATGAATACTTTCGGAGTATATTAAACAGAGCCTTCAGTCACTAATATTTGACCGAGTGGAGCGGCGCAGTGTTAGCACACTGGACTTGTATTCGGGGGAACGACGGTTCAAACCCACGTCCGACCATCCTGATTTAGATTTTCCATGATTTCCCTAAATCGCTTCAGGTAAATGCCGAGAACGTTCCTTTGACAGGACACGGCCGACTTTCTTCCCCATCGTTCCTAATCCGATGGGACCGATGACCTCGCTGTTTGGTCCCCTCCCCCAACCAACCAACCAAAACTTATATTTGTCTTTTATTACACTACACCGCGCATTTCTGGACCTGTGGACACATTTTCAGGTTTATCTAGGTGGTTACCTTAATTTTCTTGTTCTTGAGCTCTGATGATGCTTCAGAACAGTGTATTTCTGTTTTCAGATGTTTAGGTGTTGACTTCCGGAAATCGTGGAAGAAAGAAACGAATGAAACTAAGAATGAGGAAATTCGCGAATCTTACCAGGTAATTGTACCGCTATACTACTTCACTTCGCTCACGATGCACATGTTTGTCTGTAGATGACAAACTGTAACTAAAATAGTTCAAATGGCTCTGGGCACTATGGGACTCAATATCTGAGGTCATCAGTCCCCTAGAACTTTGAACTACTTAAACCTAACTAACCTAAGGACATCACACACATTCATGCCCGAGGCAGGATTCGAACCTGCGACCGTAGCGGTCGCGCGGTTCCAAACTGAAGCGCCTAGAACCGCACGGCAACGCCGGCCGGCCGAAGTTAACCTATATTTTGATATTTGTATGGTAGTTACATCTTTTTCAGCTATGGCTTGAAGAACACCTCTTTTCGTTGTTAACAGGTATTACATTAAGAATAAGTGTCTAAAATTACTCAAATAACTGCGGATAGTAAATTCTATTTGTTTATTTTGACAGTGATTCATCTTCTTTTAGTTTCTGGGAATACATCTAGATTCTTGTGGGTAGGCTGGGTTCTTTTGCAAATCATTAATGACATGCCTGGGGATACACAATTGTCAACATAAAACAACATAGCGTCCAGGGATGTTTTACTCAGCTTATCTGGTAAGTCACAGAAGCCCCGTCCTTCCTCACTCTACCCGGCTTCCGTGCAAATAACCCGTACCCAAAATCCAGACATACCAACCCGTTCTGCCCCAAACCACTTCCTGACAAGTATTCTAGTCACATCCATCATTTTCAAAACCACTTCCCCTTCCCCCAGAACGTTACTCCTACTAATACTAACACAATGTCCTATCTCTCTAACAAGTGTCCGCAGCTCGCGGTCGCGTTCTCGCTTCCAGAGCACGCGGTCCCGGGTTCGATTCCCGGCGGGATCAGGGATTTTCACCTGCCTCGAGATGACTGGGTGTTTGTGTTGTCCTCATCATTTCATCATCATTCATGAAAGTGGCGAGATTGGACTGAGCAACGGTTGGGAATTTGTACGGGCGCTGATAACCGCGCAGTTGAGCGCCCCATCAACCAATCATCACCTTTAACAAATCTGCTCTCCCCTCCTTCCCTTCTTTTTTTTACTCTCTCTCTCTCTCTCTCTCTCTCTCTCTCTCTCTCTCTCTCTCTCTCTCTCTCTCTCTCTCTCTCTCTCTCACACACACACACACACACACACACACACACACACACACACACACACTCTATATAACTTCTGCGACTTGTAGAGGGTGAGTGAATGCATAATACTTTGAACTGAAATCTATATTCGGAAACTTACCGTTTCCGTGATACACCGCCCGCATCTCGTGGTCGTGCGGTAGCTTTCTCGCTTCCCACGCCCGGGTTCCCGGGTTCGATTCCCGGCGGAGTCAGGGATTTTCTCTGCCTCGTGATGGCTGGGTGTTGTGTGATGTCCTTAGGTTAGTTAGGTTTAAGTAGTTCTAAGTTCTAGGGGACTGATGACCATAGATGTCAAGTCCCATAGTGCTCAGAGCCATTTGAACCATCGTGATACACCCATTTGAAAACATGTTGAGAATGCGACCGCTTTTATAAGTAACTGATCGGGGGTGACCCAGTACATCATTTGTTTTTCATTTCCACTCGTTCACAGCTAAAGCAATTGCTCGTATACTCGCTGACAAGTTCTCATCGGCGTGATGCAGTACGCCTTCTTCCAATTCGGGTGCGCGGCGTCTCCTTGGAGCTCCACAGCCACGCCTGCTGATTGTGAAGGTACCCTTTCTGGAAGGCGTTGCGTAATTATGGCGAAAAGGACATGCGATGGGGTCGGATGTTGTGGAGAACGAACTTGATAAAGGCGACGAGCAGCTCTTCCATTACTGAGAGCTTCGCCGTGCAGAAGGATCATATCAGTGTATTCTGCAAACGTGTATTCAACCATGTTGCTCTAACACTCACAGACACGTGAATGAGGTTCGAACCAGGTCAGAGAGGTACGATAGACGTCAAATGACATCAGCTGATACGACGTAGTCATCCCCCACCATGACTACCCTGTTGCATAAATACCTAACAAACGCCGGCCGGAGTGGCCGAGCGGTTCTAGGCGCTACAGTCTGGAACCGGGCGGCCGCTACGGTCGCAGGTTCGAAATCTGCCTCGGGCATGGATGTGTGTGATGTCCTTAGGTTAGTTAGGTTTAAGTAGTTCTAAGTTCTAGGGGACTGATGACCTCAGAAGGTAAGTCCCATAGTACTCAGAGCCATTTGAACCTATCAAACATGTTTTCAAACGGTTGTAGCACGAAAACGCTAAGTTTTTGGACATGGGTTCCTATTCAAAATATTACGTACTCATTCCGCCCTCTACAACTCTCTCTCTCTCTCTCTCCACAACAAATGATCTTAGCGCAGAAAACAGTCACTGTCAGGTTACCTTCCATTCGGAAAGTGGGTGCACTCAGCGACTATTATGTGACTTATAAATTGTAGAGTGCAACAATCAGTCGTCTTTTTTTTCCCTTAGATTTCATTACGCAAAAGGTGCAGTGGTTAGCACACTGGACTCGCATTCGGAAGGACGACGGTTCAATCCCGCGTCCGGCCATCCTGATTTAGGTTTTCCGTGATTTTCCTAAATCGCTCGAGGCAAATGCCGGGATGGTTCCTTTGAAAGGGCACGGCCGACTTCCTTCACCATCCTTCCCTAACCCTATGAGACCGATAACCTCGCTGTTTGGTCTCTTCCCCCAAACAACCAACCAACCAACCATTACGCAAATCCAGATTTCGGATAGTAGCTAGCCATTCTCAATAATGCACTATTTTCTATTGTCAATGCATGTAAGTCCCTGTTGTTCGGGCGTCAGTCACAGTTCTTTGAATACTAAAACAGTCACTGTTCAAAAATTCTCTATATTTTCAACCACAACTTGGGTTTCGAGAAAAATGTTTAGTGTTGATTTAAACGAGCACGAGACACACTTGGCAGCACCGCTTAATCAGCTATCAAAATCGGACTTCGACTGCATGTATTAATTGTATATCATAGATACACAGCATTAATTACTGACCGTTTCTTGCTGAACAGATGGAGGAAAAAATCGAAAGAAATTCCTTTAAGAAACGTTTCCACAGCCGAAATAGCTATCTATAAAGTAAATAATATACACTGAAGGGACAAAGACACTCGTACACCCGCCTAACATCGTGTGGGCCCCCCGCACACATGCAGAAGTGCCTCAACTCGACGTGAGATGGACTCGACTAATGTCTGAAATAGTCCTGGAGGGAATTGACACCATAAATCCGTAAGAGTACGAGGGGGTGGAGATTTCTTCTGAATAGCACGCTGTAAGGCATCCCAGATATGCTCAATAATGTTATGTCTGTGGAGTTTGGTGGCCAGCGTAGTGTGTAAACTCTGAAGAGTGTACTGGAGCCACTCTGTAGCAATTCTGGAGGTGTGGGGTGTCGCAATGTCCTGCTGGAACTGCCCAAGTCCGTCGGAATGCACAACGGACGTAAATCGATGCAGGTGACCAGACAGGATGCTTGCGTACGTGTCACCTGTCAGAGTCGTATCTAGACGTACCTGGGGCCCCATATCACTCCAACTGCACACGCCCCACACCATTACAGAGCCTCCACCAGCGTCGACAGTCCCCTGCTGACACGAAGCGTCCTTGGATTCATGAGGTTGTACCCATACCCGTACACATCCAACCGCTCGACATAATTTGAAAGGAAACACGTCCGAGCAGGCAACATGTTTCCAGTCATCAACAGTCCAATGTCGGTGTTGACGGGCCCAGGCGAGGCGTAAAGCTTTGTGTCATGCAGTCATCAGGTGTATATGCTTGGGTCTTCGGCTCCAAGCCCATGTCGATGATGTTCCGTTGAATGGTTCGCACGCTGACGCTTGTTGATGGCCGAGCATCTGCAGCAATTTGCAGAAAGATTGCCCTTCTGTCACGTTGAACTAATCTCTTCAGTTGTCGTTGCTCCCGTTCTTGCAGGATACTTTTCCGGCCGCAGCGATGTCGAAGATTTGATATTTTAGCGGATTCCTGATATTCACGGTACACTCGTGAAATTGTCGTACGGTAAAATCCCCACTTCATCGCTACATCGGAGATGCTGTGTTCCATGGCTCGTGCGTCAACTATAACACCTGCATCAAACTCACTTAAATGTTGATAACCTGCCATTGTAGCATTAGTAACCAATCTAACAACTGCGCCAGACACTTGTCGTCTTATATAGGCACTTCATCTTATAACTGCACAAAACGAAATCCGTTCTCTTGAAGTGTCAAAACATTGAAAGTGACGATTGCAGTCGAACGTGACATGATCTGCGAAATTTTGCTATTCAGAATTGATCCAAGTACATGCCAAAATAATATGAGATTAAACAACACAGGTTTCCAAGTTCGTTTTTTGTCCTAATCTAACTGCTTTATACAATCAGCCCTTATTTGAAGGTGTGTGTGTGTGTGTGTGTGTCTCACAGGCCTGTTGATTGATACATTCCTTCATTCATCCACAAATGTCAAACAATGGTACCCTCCGCGATACATCATGCGGTGGCTTGCAGAGTACGTATATAGATGTAGAACAATTTAAGGAATGCAATAAGTAAGAAGCAGCTCTTATGATTTGTTTCTTCAAGCTACGCTAACTTCTACCTAAGGCCTACCAGCAGACCTGCTCTTCTGACTTCTATTGCCCTCGAATAACGGTATTCGGAAGACTGAGCGTAATAACGACTATCACCTTTTTTTGTGCGAAAGACTTCTTATGCCCTTATTCACATGTGTTTCTGCATTTATGAACTGTTCAAAAAATGGCTCTAAGCACTATGGGACTTAACATCTGATGTCATCGGTCCCCTAGAATTAGAACTACGTAAACCTAACCTAAGGACATCACACACATCCATGCTCGAGGCAGGATTCGAACCTGCGACCGTAGCAGCTGCGTGGTGCCGGACTGAAGCGCCTAGACCCGTTCGGCCACAGAGGCCGGCTTTATGAACTGTACTCGCTGAGTCACTGTTCCTATTAAATGTCTTCATTCCTATTCGTTTTGGTCACAGAACATTAATGATTTGGTGGTGGACAGTCTGTCCATGGCACCATGCTCACGTACACACACCAAGAAAAGAAAAGCAATATAGACAGAACTAGTTCACATACTCCATTATTACTAGCACACTGACATATTCAACTTGTGCACTGCACGACTTAAAAAAAATATATATATAACCGCACTTTCGCTTAAAACTTCCACACTAAGAAACCGTGGTCAATATATGAAACTATTCACTGACGTTTCGTCCCCACTGATGGGGAAACATCATCAGATATAAATAAGAAGTCGCATCGATAGTCAAGGACGACCGGAAATTACCCAGATGTACAGGGGGCACTACCATCCGTTACGTGATCATCCGTTGCTAGTAACATCGTTCTCGATTAAAAGTAATCGATCTTTAGTCTCTTGGAGCAAATTCGGCATCCATATTTAATTTTACGTAACTCCCTCTTATTTTCTGTTAACAGTAACATAGTGTTTATGTATTTCGATTGTCTCTTTGTACAAAAGCGCATGATAATGCGTAGTCTTGGTTAAAACACTAGTCTCACTGCATTTTATTTCATTGTCTCATTTCGAGAAACATGTTTTGCTACGGATGTTTTGTCATTTTCTCCGAAGCGGCAGTCCCTTTTAAGTTCGACTAAGCGAGTATTACTACTACTTTCCTTGGTTCCAACGTGTACTTCGACATAACTACACCAAAGTTTATGCACACCGGATGTCGCTAGTGGATGACGTACATCCTTTGTAGTTCGTAGCATTATTTTATTTTCCTGGTGGGTTCAAAAATCGTTTGAATCTCATGCCTGGCCAAAACTATACCGACGCTTTCCGTAACCTTTATAATAAAAGGAGAGAAAACTTTTCCTATGGCATGCGCTGTTCCTCATTAGTCCTGGAATCCTCTCCACTTCAATTTAGAGCTCGTTCACCATCTCAGTGCAGTACCATTTTTTTCTAAAAAGCTGGCGTAAGTAACAGTTCTTCTCGGAAAGAAAACTGTGTCACATAATTTATTAGTCCTATCCAGTAAAGTTTTAATTTCATGTCTAGGTTGCGTATCTGTACGTGTTGCTTTCCTGTACAATTTTGGCCCATAGTTCCGTCCGCCCGTTTGATCAATGACATAATAGAAAATTAAGTTGCCCGTTGCTCTTTCTCCAACGCAAATTGATTTTTGGGATGATAATATTTAGAAGTACCAGGAAGATATCCAGACCCTCTTCGTCGTGGGTTCATACTACAAATACATCTCCACAGAGCGGAACCTCTTGGTATTATTCTAATTACATTTAAAATTTCTTCTTCTCTCATGCATTGGGGCACTTGGACCATTGCGACTTCTTATCAGTCCATCTCTTCTTTGGTCTACAAACATTCCTTCTTTCTTTAGGGATGTACTGTAGCTGCTGTTTTGGAATAAGTCCACCATCTATTCTTTCTATACGTTCTTTCCATTCTTTTCTGTATTCCTTAGCCTATTCATTTCGCTGTAAGTTTCTGCATTCTGCCGGATAGCCTCGTTACTCAATCCCTGTCTTCTTGTTACCTCCTGGACTGTTCTCAAAAATCTCATCTGGGCTGTTTAGAGTTCTGTGTACTAGAGTTCGTAGTCCACTTATTGCTTGTATACAGTCCACAAGGAGCTGCCGTAATCTTTGAAGGTGCCACATCTCATACTGACACTCTGAATTTTCTTTCAGTACTCACTTCAACGAGATATGATACGTCACAGCCCAAGAATATGAAGATATTAATTTGTTCAAAAGTTTTGTTTCCTAATATGAATTTATACATTAAAAGTTGCGACTCTTGAAACGGCATCCACTTGGTTTTGTTTGTCGGTATGCGCAAATTATATTGATTTGCTGTTTTATATAGTTTATATAGCTCTCTTTGATATCCGCACTACGATCCGGCCGTCGCAAACATAACGGTTTGGATGATTTTTTTCTTCTTCTGGACCAACACTCAAAATTTCCATCATTTAACTGTTATAATGTGCATATTTCACTATCTAGACACCTCCTTAGGCCATTTCCAAGTTTTATGTCAAACATCGTCCGACTTGGGTGAAACAGTCATCGTTGAAAAAAAAAAAAAATATATATATATATATATATATATATATATATATATATATATATATATATATATATATATATATATATATACGTAAACTTGTAAATTATAGATTGCACCGTTCAGTCGTCCTATTTAAATTTTATTGTGCAGATCTAGATTTCAGCTAGAAGTTAGCCATTCTCAATGCACTATTATTTTCGCTCAATGCATGTAATGCCTGTTGGTCGGGCTTCATCCATAGTTCATTAAATACTAGCTGAAATCTAGATTTGCCAATAAAATTTAAAAAGAACGACTGATCGCTGCAAGCTATAATTTACAAGTCAATATAACAGTCGCTGAGTGCAACAGATTATATAAACCTGTTGTCTCATAGGTAAGTGTGAGAGCATATCTGCTATACACAAAAAGGCTGGAAACTTTCAAATGAGTTTTGATAAAATTTCCCCCTTTCAAGCTGTCCTCTGTATTAAATTTCATAACACGTTGTTTCCATTCCTCACAATGTCGTCTAAATGTAAATTAAAAAGTATCGATGAAATACACCCCCGTCCCCTGTCTGACCACTTTATTAATATATCCTAGGGCGATATTTCCAGATTCCACCTTCACATTTATCCGTGTTCCCCTATAGATACATTGGATAACTTCGATCACATGTAGTGGTATTCCTCTTTTTTCCATTGTATTCCGTATTTTTTCTCTCTGCACATTACCAAAAGCTTTACTGAACTCTATAAAGACAATGTAGGTTTTTAAATGGTTCTCTCTTCTTTTTCTATTATGTGTTTAATGACAAAATGTTATCTGAACAGGACCTTCCTTTCTGAAAAACTATTTGTTCGAGTAACATGCTGTGTACGATATTTTTCTAAATTTCTGTAAATGAAAATCCCGCCCGACGCGTGGAATTGCGCTGCTTTGATAAAAGCTGACTGATACTCCAGTTATCATACTCTGCTGCTTTTTGTCGATTGTCGCGCACTTCACACTAACGTGTGTAAATATATGGTTATTTATGCATTGAAATACGCATATACCAAATGTTCCAGGCCTACCCAAATACCTACGCTACCACGAATTTCTAAAAAAAACTATTCGTCTGAATTCCTTCGAGTAAAACGTGTTTTAGGTAACGGTTATTGATGAATCGGATGGTGAAGAAACTTCATCTACAATTCAACGGAAAAAGAACTTCGTTAACTCTATAATTTCAAATGGCAAGATGATACATACTTAGTTTGGTTGATTAGAGCTCTAAAAACTGAACATAATATTACTGGGATGCTTTTCTAGCAAGTTACGTCAATTCGATGGTATCAATCAACGGTCTCCCTTGCGGTGACTGCCTGAACAATGGTTAAGGAAACAAGGAAATACCGTAGGGTAAGGGATGCCTTTGAAAACACATTCATAATGTTTTAGTCCGTCAAATTTCTTTTCTTTCACTTCCTGTTTTAAATAAAATAATTTTTTTAGCTGTTCAACAGTATAATTTTTAAGGAATGACATTTTCTAGGTTATCAAGCCGCATCATTTCGAATACAATTCTCGAGCTTCCGACAGCTGTCTTCGCTATCGTCAACAGAAGTGAAACTTTTGATCGACGAGAATATTTTACTCACAAGGGAACCTCCCCATCGCACCCCCCTCAGATTTAGATATAAGTTGGCACACTGGATAGGCCTTGAAAAACTGAACACAGATCAATCGAGAAAATAGGAAGAAGTTGTGTGGAACTATGAAAAAATAAGCAAAATATACAAACTGAGTTGTCCGTGCGCAAGATAGGCAACACCGTGGTTAGCGTGAGCAGCTGCGGAACGAGAGGTCCTTGGTTCAAGTCTTCCCTCGAGTGAAAAGTTTAATTTCTTTATTTTCGCAAAGTTATGATCTGTCCGTTCGTTCATTGACGTCTCTGTTCACTGTAATAAGTTTAGTGTGTGTTTTGCGACCGCGCCGGAAAACCGTGCGATTAGTAGACGAAAGGACTTGCCTCTCCAATGGGAACCGAAAACATTTGATCGCAAGGTCAACCGATTCCTCCACAGGAAAACACGTCTGATATATTCTATACGACATTGGTGACGGCATGTGCGTCACATGAAAGGAATATGTTGTCGACCCACCTAACTTCTACACTTGGCGAATGGGTAAAAAAGACTCTTCTACCTTGCCCGATTTCGGTTTTCTTGTGGATGTGATAATCACTCCCAAAAAAGTGATGAGAACATAAGAGTTTGTCACATAAACTGAAAATAAAAAATTAAATATTTCACTCGAGGAAAGTCTTGAACCAAGGACCACTCGTTCCGCAGCTTCGCACGCTAACCACGGCGGTCCTTAGCGCAAATTAACCTTGATGTTGCCTATGTTGCACATGGACTACTCAGTTTGTATATTTTGCTTATTTTTTTGTAGTTCCGCACAACTTCTTCCTGTTTTCTCGATTGATCTGTGTTCAGTTTTTCAAGGCCTATCTACTGTGCCAACTTATAACTAAATCTGAGGGGGGTGCGATGGGGAGGTTCCCTTGTCAGGTATTCCGGCGCGAAAGACTGAGGACACAGTATCACAGGTGTGGATTCAAGGGGAGAGGGGGTGGAGAATCTTGAGCCAAACATCTATCCGCCCTCCCACCGTAAGAATATTTTACCGGAAGTGTTTATACTTTCACATATAAAAAAAAAAGGTTCAAACGGCTCTGAGCACTATGGGACTTAAAATCTGAGGTCATCAGTCCCCTAGAACTTAGAACTACTTAAACCTAACTAACCTAAGGACATCACACACATCCACGCCCGAGGCAGGACTCGAACCTGCGACCGTAGCAGTCGCGCGGTTCCGGACTGACGCGCCTAGAACCGCTCGGCCACCGCGGCCGGCCTTTCACATACATTTATTTCCAAATTTCTCTGTTATCTTTGGGAGCATAAGATTGCCTCAAAAACGGCAAGGAATTCTAGAAAATCACAAGCTTCGTCTAACACAGTACTTTTCAGTTACTTTCCTGCCTGGATTGACTTTACGTCCCAACTTGCTGCAGAAAACATACCACTGAGGAAGAGCACCCACTCACAGCTTTGCCCTAACTGTTGCCAACAATACAGCCTCCACAGGTAGAAGCGACGACAGACAAGAAGTTGAGTAAGCCACATTGAATAAGGCACACCACGGGGGGAAAGACCCTCCAATGAAGGCCTCGAAATGAGGCGGAGACGACCAAAAGAAACCGTATTTTCTTCATTTACGCGTAAGTATGGCAATAGTTTGCAGACAAGTTTTCATAATCTTTGTGGTAAGCGAAATACAGTAAACGGTCGAAAGCATCAGGACAACCCCAACGTAATGCGGCACTGACCGCTAGCTGTAACTAGAGGCGGAGAATATTGTGAATACTGAAGTGAGAATATTGTGTTGTCAATAGAGATGTAGTAACAGTAAAATGTGTCGGTCTGGAGAGCTCAGTAACTTACGACGTGAAGTAGTCACTGGATGTCACCTGAGTGACAGATCCAGCAGGGACGTTTGAATTCTTATGGCCAAGTCGACTTTTGTGATTGTGAAGTGGACCGCGCGACCGCTACGGTCGCAGGTTCGAATCCTGCCTCGGGCATGGATGTGTGCGATGTCCTTAGGTTACTTAGGTTTAAGTAGTTCTAAGTTCTAGGGGACTGATGACCTCAGATGTCCCATAGTGCTCAGAGCCAACGCAAACAAACAACCACAACTATACCGAGAGTAGACAGACCTCATAAGATTGACTGGAACCGTCGCATTACGGAGGGTGTCTGTTTAAAAATATACAATACAAAGGCATGAAACCAAAGGATGCAACCACTGTTGAGATCCAAAATGTTACTAGCACTCCAGCTAATACAATGACAGTGTGTAGGAAGTTGAAAATAGCCAGTGGATGACTAAACGAGTAATTTGGAGTGATGAATCACGCTATGCTCTATGGAAATCCGATGGAAGAGATTGGGCTTGGCAAATGCCTAGAGAACTTTAGCTGTCATCATGTGTAGTGCCAACTGTGAAGTACAGAGTTGATAGTGTTATGGTGCTGAAGAAAACGGAGGAGAATTAATAGGTTACTGTTTAACGACCCGTCGCCAATGTGGACATTAGAAACAAAGAACGAGCTCGGAGTAGGCAAGTATGGAGAAGGAAAGCGGCCGTGGCCTTTCGAAGGAACCATTACGGCATTATGCGATTCAGGGAAATCACGGGAAACCTACATGAGGATGGCTGGACGCGCGCGTTTGAACCGTCGTCCTCCCGAATGCGAGTCTAGTATAGGGACAAGGGAACCTCCCCATCGCACCCCCCTCAGATTTAGTTATAAGTTGGCACAGGGATAGGCCATGAAAAACTGAACACAGATCAATCGAGAAAACAGGAAGAAGTTGTATGGAACTATGAAAAAAATAAGCAAAATATACAAACTGAGTAGTCCGTGTCAAAGATAAGCCACATCAAGGTACGTGTACACTGACGAGCACCGTGGTCCCGTGGTTACCGCGAGCAGCTACGGAACGCAAGGTCCCTGGTTCAATCCTCCCTCGAGTTAAAAGTTTTAATTTTTTATTTTCAGACAATTATCAAAGTTCATGCACTCAGACATGATCAACTTCGCTCTCCAAAATTCCAGGACATGTTCAGATTTGCTTGGACACATGCAGGATTTGACGGTCTACACACGGAAAAACTTGAAAACGTTAAAAACGTATGTTTTGACAGAGCACAGGGAAAACTGTGCGACTGTGAAACTTGCATTCATTTGTTGCAGTTTATGTGACAAACTCTTATGTCTTCATCACTTTTTTGGGAGTGATTATCACATCCACAAGAAAACCTAAATCGGGCAAGGTAGAAGAAACTTTTTACCCATTCGCCAAGTGTGCAAGTTAGGTGGGTCGACAACATATTCCTGTAATGTGAAGCACATGCCGTCACCAGTGTCGTATAGAATATTTCAGACGTGTTTCCCTGTGGAGGAATCGGTTGACCTATGAATTTGCGATCAAATGTTTTCGGTGCCTATTGGAGAGGCACGTCCTTTCGTCTACTAATCGCACGGTTTTGCGGTGCGGTCGCAAAACACAGACACTAAACTTATTACAGTGAACAGAGACGTCAATGAATGAACGGTCAGATCGTAACTTTGCGAAAATAAAGTAAGTAAAATTTTTACTCGAGGGAGGACTCGAACCAAGGACCTCTCATTCCGCAGTTACTCACTCTAACCACGGGAACACGGCGCTCCTCAGCTTACACAGTCCTTGATGTTGCATATCTTACACTTGGACTACTCAGTTTGTATAATTTGCTTATTTTTTCATAGTTACACACAACTTCTTCCTGTTTTCTCGATTGATCTGTGTTCAGTTTTTCAAGGCCTATCCACTGTGTCAATTTATAACTAAATCTGACGGGGGTGCGATGGGGAGGTTCCCTTGTGAGCACTGCGCTGCCCCGCTCGGTCTGAAGAAAACGCTGAATGCGGAAGGATACGAACGCAGTTTATAGTGTACAATGGAGGAACAGTTCCGATACGATAATTGTTTGTATCAGTGTTACAGTGCATCCTGTCATGAAGCAGCATCCGTGAAGCATTAGTTTGCAGACGGTAACGTTCCGGAAATGAAATGGCCGGTCCTGAGTCCCTACGTGAACACAACAGAACACCTTTTGGTGACTTAAAACGTAGTGTTTGCTCCCAAATCTAACTTCCAGCTCCATCACTAACTTCTCTGAATACGGCTCTTGAGGAAGAACGAACTGGCATTCCTTCTCGGACTTGCAGACACCTCACTGAAAGTATCCCGAGCTGAACTGAAGCCGTCATACAGCCATAGGCCGGTCACATCCAGTAGCAGTGTTCAATTTTGGTCAGATAGTGTTCTGCTAATGCTGAGAGCTCAGTTAGATTTAATACCGTACAAATTCTGAAGATATCAAAGTTGTGGAACTTTATTGCTATTATAGTCCTTAAGTGAACTCGTGACGAAGGTACTCCTCAAATTTTTGAACGGTTACTTTGCAAATTATGTAATTCTCTGAATTTCATTTTGTTGTAAGTTGTGCTAAAGCGATGTAGTCGTGCATGTAAAATTAATTATTAAAGTTTAAAATATTTTATAAATTGTTATTTTCAGTCCGAAGAATGCTCTCATGCTGGCGTATCCTAATCAGGCCATGGTCTCCCTCTGTCCCCCGCCCCCTCTCCCATGCTTCGCAGCATTACTAATCTATTATTTTATGCATTACATTATTATGTCCGCTCCCGTAGTAATGGTAAGCGTGACGAATTGTCAATCCTCTGGGCCCGGGTTCGATTCCCGGCTTGGTCGGGTAATTATCTCCGCCCAGGGACTGGGTATTGTGCTGTCCTCATCATCATCCTATCATCCTCACCGACTGCCGATCGCTGAAGTGGCGTCAAATTTAAAGACCGGCACCCGGCGAACGGAGTGCCCTACGGGAGGCCCTAGCCATACCATTAAATTAAATAAATTATTATTATTATTATTATTATTATTATTATTATTATTAAAATTAAAATGCTAGCTCGTAGGCATCTCTGCCTCTTTCGAAGCGGTAAGTTACATTGAGGGAGGACGGGGGGGGGGGAGGGGAATGATGTGACCAACTGCGACTCCCCCTCTCCTCCTTCCAAGAACCGAACTAGGATCAGCGACTGCACGATCGCCAATGATGTTTTAAAGTGTCAACAACATTGTTGTTCATAAATTATTTCAGAAGAACACAACTGCTTGTTTCGGTTTACGGTAAAATTCGTTCGAAACTGATTTCGCATCATTCTAGACACATTTAGGCTCCGCAGAAGGCAGCAGCTTTACATGTGGTACGGTGAAACGACGTAAGACTACTTGTTGCACAGCTCGTTGCGCCCGCGCGCGTTTTACTTGAAGGTGAAGTAATGCTACCGAATTTGAAACTAAATACGGCGAAATTAAAAGGAGAGCGCCGCGGGGAGAGGATTAGGGCGGAGCTCTGCGTGGGCGCGTTTAATTCCATTTGGCGGCCGTTTCTCTCCCTGCGGCCGCCGGGCCCCGCTTATCTGCAAGAGAAACGCGTGGCCGCGAGGTGCGCGCGCCGCCAACAGAGCGGGCCCTGAGTCTCCACCTCCGGGACTCCCTGGGGCGTAGTTAACTGCGTCCCTCTCCGCTCGGCTTCTGACCACACTCACTGGAACTTAACTTTACCACAGAGGAACTTTCGACAAGAGCTCACGCGACGTACTTCTTTTCATTTCTCTTGGGGCATTAATCAAGGGACTGTCAAATACAGAGTCCAAAAAAACGCACCCATACACTTTATAATAGCTGATACGAGGGTCACTCCCAAAGAAATGCACACTATTTTTTTAAAAAATACCTCTTTTATTCTACATGTTTGAAACTTTTGCGGTGTGTAGATACATCCTTGAAGAACAATATTCTCATTTCTCCACATAATTTCCATCCCTCTCAACTACCTTACGTCATCTTGGAACCAGCGCCTGTATACCCGCATGGTAAACTTCTGGACCAACCAGTTGGAGCCACTGTTTGGCAGCGTGCACAAGGGAGTCATCATCTTCAAACCTTGTTCCACGAAGAGAGTATTTCAGTGTCCCAAAGAGATGATAGTCACATGGTGCCAAGTCAGGACTGTAAGGCGGGTGTTTCAGTGTTGTCCGTCCGAGTTTTGTGATCGCTTCAATGGTTTTTTGACTGACATGTGGCCGTGCATTGTCGTGCAACAGCGAAACATCCAGCTTTTGCCAATGTCGTAGAACACGACTCAGTCGAGCTTGAAGTTTCTTCAGTGTCGTCACATATGCATCAGAATTTATGGTGGCTCCACTTGGCATGATGTCCACAAGCAAGAGCCCATCGGAATCGAAAAACACCGTAGCCATAACTTTTCCAGCAGAAGGTATGGTTTTGAATTTTTTTTTTCTTGGGTGACTTCGCATGATGCCACTCCATTGATTGCCTCTTCGTCTCAGGTGATAAAACATGGCTCCATGCCAGCCGGGGTGGCCGTGCGGTTCTAGGCGCTACAGTCTGGTACCGCGAGACCGCTACGGTCGTAGGGTCGAATCCTGCCTCGGGCATGGATGTGTGTGATGACCTTAGGTTAGTTAGGTTTAAGTAGTTCTAAGTTCTAGGGGACTGATGACCTCAGAAGTTAAGTCTCATAGTGCTCAGAGCCATTTGAACCATGGTTCCATCATTTTTCAACAGTCACAATTCTTCCAAGAAATTCATCTCCACCATTCTCGTACTGTTCCAAAAGTTCACTGCATACCGTTTTTCTTGTTTCTTTGTGAGCCACTGTCAACATCCTGGGAACCCACATAGCACAAACCTTTTTTAACGCCAACACTTTCAGTATTCTGCAGACACTTCCTTCCCCCATCCCAATGTAGAGTGACAATTCGTTCATTGTGATGCGTGTGTCAGCAGTCACCAATTCGCTAACTCTCTGCACATTGTCTGGAGTGTGTGTAGTACGAGGCCTGCCGCTGCGAGGACAATCCTCAATATTGCCGTGCCCGCTATCATCACGTAACCTGGTTGCCCACCGACCAACTGTACTGCGATCGACAGCAGCATCTCTATACACCTTTCTCAACCTCTTGTGGATGTTACCCACTGTCTCGATTTCACAGCACAGGAATTCTATGACAGCACGTTGCTTCTGACGAACGTCAAGTTTAGCAGCCATCTTGAAGACATGCTCTGACGGCGCCACTTACGGGAACAGGTTGAACTAAGTTTGAAAACAAGCGGGAAGGATGTATCCACACTGTAAAACTTTCACACATGCAGAATGAAAACTGTATTTTTACAAAAATAGTGTGCATTTCTTTTGGAGTGAGCCTCGTACATATGTGGTAGCCACCTATAAAATTTGGTATTGCTTTACTTTTGTAATGCAATAGATGATTATTATTATTATTATTATTATTATTATTATTATTTGAGGGGCGTTCGATATCATGGTCATCAGCGCCCTGACGAAGAGTCAGCATCCTAATCGCGTTGGTGACGACGAAGGCTGTCCCCCTCATCCAGAGCAGTTTATAACGTATTAAAGTCTGCCTCCCTACCCCACCAATTTAGGAATGAGCCCTGAAAGTTCACAAAATTTCACCATCGTTGTAACACTGGAATCAGTATCTGCGAGGATGGTGGGCAGATCTCCATCGACACTGAGGGCTGCCCTAATACCAGTATATAGCACATACGTTGCCAAAATATGCTGAACTGAAAGTGGCACGCCATAAACTACACAAAGTGGTGGATCCACCCGCAGGAGGAGGAAGCCATATGTTAAAGGGCTATGTCCGATGCGCAGTCTGGTAAGCAGAATCTCCTTACAGCTGTGAGATGATGATGTTTGGTTGTGGGGCGCTCAACTGTGGGGTTATCAGCACCGGTAAAAAGTCCCAACATTTCCACAGTCCAACATTTCATTTCCACAGTCCAACATTTCATTTCCACAGTCCAACATTTCATTTCCACAGTCCAACATTTCATTTCCACAGTCCAACATTTCATTTCCACAGTCCAACATTTCATTTCCACAGTCCAACATTTCATTTCCACAGTCCAACATTTCATTTCCACAGTCCAACATTTCCACAGTCCAACATTTCCACAGTCCAACATTTCCACAGTCCAACATTTCCACAGTCCAACATTTCCACAGTCCAACATTTCCACAGTCCAACATTTCCACAGTCCAACATTTCCACAGTCCAACATTTCCACAGTCCAACATTTCCACAGTCCAACATTTCCACAGTCCAACATTTCCACAGTCCAACATTTCCACAGTCCAACATTTCCACAGTCCAACATTTCCACAGTCCAACATTTCCACAGTCCAACATTTCCACAGTCCAACATTTCCACAGTCCAACATTTCCACAGTCCAACATTTCCACAGTCCAACATTTCCACAGTCCAACATTTCCACAGTCCAACATTTCCACAGTCCAACATTTCCACAGTCCAACATGTCCACAGTCCAACATTTCCACAGTCCAACATTTCCACAGTCCAACATTTCCACAGTCCAACATTTCCACAGTCCAACATTTCCACAGTCCATGTAGCCACTGTCACGAATGATGATGATGAAATAATGAGGACAACACAAACACCCAGTCTCCGAGCAGAGAAAATCTCCAACCCGTTCAGGAATCAAACCCGGGACCACGTGATCCAGAGGCAGCAACGCTAGCTACTAGACCGCGAGCTGTAGACTACAGCGGTGAGGCTGACATGAAGTCCGCGATGCCTTTGTGGCGATTTGAGTGACCGCAGTTTGTTTTTTGTCACTTGTAACCATTCAGTCTCCCACTGACGCAGGATGCGTCTGTCAGAAAATGAGATGATGGGGTGCAACGGGATGGCCATTGACGGACAGCACCATCCCGACATGCTTCCTTGGAGGCCACGTCGTTGCCCTGTATACCGACCTGACCAGGTACCCAGCAAAAGATCACTTCCTTGCCAGCGTGCTGGAGCCGCTGTGAGGGGTCGAATGAGCTGAATCAGCTGGGCTACTGGATACACTTTGTGAAGTGCTTGCAATGCACTAAGCGACTCTGAACAGACAAGAAACCTTGTATGGTGGTGTCTGTGAACCCTCTCCAGTGCCATCAGAATGCCATATAATTCCGCATCGTAATTTGTACATTCTTCCGGAAGACGCACTTTGAAAACCCTGTCAGGGAAAACAGCAGAGCCGAGGACATTCTCTTGCTGGGCTCCATCTGTATAAACAACAATAAAACTGTGGTACATACTTAAAATGGACAAAACGTAAAAACGTAATCTGCAGTACAAATGGTTCAAATGGCTCTGAGCAGTATGGGACTCAACTTCTGAGGTCATTAGTCCCCTAGAACTTAGAACTAGTTAAACCTAACTAACCTAAGGACATCACACACATCCATGCCCGAGGCAGGATTCGAACCTGCGACCGTAGCAGTCTCGCGGTTCCAGACTGCAGCGCCTAGAACCGCACGGCCACTTCGGCCGGCTCTGCAGTACATGTTTTCTTGTACTGTGTCAAGTTCAAAACAACATTGGGCCTCTGAAGACGCCAAAACGGCAATGCGTTCCATCCCTGGTTGTGTGATTTTGATGCCTGATAGATCCAGATCCTTGAGACGGTCTGTAGCACGTATCCGAAATGGTTTGATCTCATGGGGCCGATTCCTGAACAGGTGCTCAAAGGTGGGTTGGACCACTAAACGAAATGTCAATGACTGAGGTGACGCTGATGTATTCAGCGCCTGTCGAGCCAAAAGGATACGTCGACGAATCTAGATAGGTGGTTCACCAGCCTCTGCACACAGACTCTGAACTGGGCTTGACCGAAAGGCTCCAGTCGATATCCGAATGCTCTCATGAATGCAGTAGAAGAAACTGTGCTAAGTTCAAGTCAGTGACATGATTCTCCTCATAGCCGATAGCAAGCAGCGCAAAAACCACAGTTCAGGTATATAAGCCGAGATCACAAGAAAAGATGGACAAAGGATGTGCTAATACCGAATGTGTAATTCATTTTCAAAAAAGAGAGAAAAAAACTATCCTGGCCGATTGGAACGGTGTGTTAGGGATGGAAAAGAAATGTTCCTGATCTATATTAACGACCTAGGAGAAGATCACAGTAGCAGTCTTAGATTGTTTCCAGATGATGCTATCATTTACCGTCTTGTAAAATCATCAGATGACGAAAACGAATTGCAAAATGATTTAGATAAGATATCTGTTTGGTGCAAAAAGTGGCAATTGACCTTGAATAAAGAAAAGTGTGAAGTTATTCACATGAGTACTAAAAGAAATACGCTAAATTTCGATTACTCGATAAGTCACACAAATATGAAGGCTGTAAATTCAACTCAATACTTAGGAATATCAATTACAAATACCATAAATTGGAACGATTACATAGATAATGTTGTGGGTAGAGCAAACCAAAGACTGCGATTCATTGGCAGAACACTTAGAAAGGGTAACAGGTCTACTAAAGAGACTGCTTACACCACGCTTGTCCGCCCTATTCTGGAGTGCTGCTATGCGGTATGGGGTCCGCATTAGATGGGACTGACGGATGACATCGAAAAAGTACAAAGAAGGGCGGCTCGTTTTGTATTATCGCGAAATAGAGGAGATAGTGCCACAGACATGATACCTGAATTGGAGTCTTAATTATTAAAAGAAAGGCCTTTTTCGTTGCGACGGGATCTTCTCATGAAATTTCAATCACCAATTTTCTCCTCCGATTGCGAAAACATTCTATTGGCACCCACCTACATAGGGATAAATGATCATCATGACAAAATAAGAGATATCAGGGCTCGCACAGAAAAATTTAAGTGCTCGTTTTTCCCGCGCGCCGTTCGAGAGTTCAAAGACAGCTTGAAGGTGAAACACTGAATCCTCTGCCATTCAATTTATTGTGAATAGCAGAGTAATCACGTAGATGTAGATGTGAAGTATTACTGTAGATTATGGACCCGGTAGTAGGAATGAGGTAGGAACACGACACACAGATTTCTGCAATATATTACAGCTAGTAATAGCAAATACGATATTCAAAAGCCACATGAGGAGGTGGTATACTTGGAAACGCCGTGGATAGCAATTACTGGACGGTAAGCGTACTCAGAAGCAGATCTATCTGCTCGAAAAAGGTCAAGACACCTGCTATTGACACTGATATGAGGAGTTTGTACACCCTTCACCTTTACGGCGGCTTGAAATCTGCTAGGCCACTTTCAATGAGGTATCTGAATACCTGTGGAGTAAGGGGAAGCCCGCTCTTCGTCGAAAGCCGGAAGCAGAGAAGGTAGTGATGTTGGACGCTAGGGTTTGGAATGAAGTAGGCGTTCTATGCCTCTATGCCATACCAAAGATATTCCGTTGTGTTCTCGTCGCGATTCAGGGCAGGCCAGTACATTTCGGGAACGTTATTATCCATAAACCATTGTCCGACGGATGCTGCTTCCTGGCAGGGTACAATGTCTCGCCGATACAAGCTCCGTGTACTTAAAGTTCCTCTAGTATACGAAGTTTCTTACGAGCAACAAGGGGATCACACATTAACCACGAAAAATACATCTCCGTACTTCACTGTTGGCACTATACCTGGTGGCAGGATGTTCAGGCATTCGCCAAACCTCAACCCTTCCATCGGATTGCCGCTGGGTGTAGCGTGATTCGTCACTCCAAATCACTCACTTGTGGCGTGGCTCTCTATACTGGACCAAGTGTCTGTTAGCACTGATTACAATAATGTGTGGCTTGCGATGAGCTGCTCGAAAGCTGCACATCATTATTTTTAACTAACTATAAATAGTCATGGTGCTACCTAGATTGCCGGAAGCACTTTGGATCTCTTGAGTTATTGCTTCCGGTGATTTCCCGCCACGGCTTCGAACGTCGACTAGTCAGCTGAGTAAAAACTCCTGTCCACGTCGATTGGTCAGCTGAGTAAAAACTCCTGTCCAGGCCGACTCTTGGTGATGTGATTGTAAAGCCGAAACCCAAAGGAACAACCGCAGCTAAGCCAAGGCCAGGTAGACCACCTGCACTGACAGACAGGGACCCTCAAGCATTGCAAAGGATGACTGTACAAAATAGCGTGAAATCAGCGGAAGGAATCACTCGTGACTCCCACAGTGTTACCAACAGTCCAGCTAGCTCAATGGCTGTACATAATGAGTTAAAAAGAAAGGGATACAACCGTTGAGCAGCTTCTCATAAGGCACACATTTCTGTAAACAGTGCCAAGCTTGAGGTAGGATAAATGGTGACGCTACTGGACAGTGGGTGGCAGCAAACGAGTGATTTGGGGTGATGAGTCAAAAAAAGTTCAAATGTGAATGAAATCGTTTGGGGCTTAACTGTTAAGGTCATCAGTCCCTAAACTCACACACTACTTAATCTAAATTATCCTAAGGACAAACACATACACCCATGCCCGAGGGAGGACTCGAACCTCCGCCGGGACCAGCCGGGTGATGAGTCACGCCATAGCCTGTGTCAGTCCGACGGAAGAACGTTACTTGCCGACCGTGCAGTACGGAGGAGATGGTGTTACGGTATGTGGGTGCTTTTCGTGGCTAGGTGTAGTCCCTTTATTGCGCTTCAGAAGCCACTAAATGCGGATCGATATGGACACATTTTAGAGTATTTTTATGCAGGAACATTTCGATGATGATGATGATGATGAATGGTTTGTAGGGCGCTCAACTGCGCGGTCATCAGCGCCCATACAAAGTCCCAATTTTTACATAGTCCAATCTAGCCACTGTCACGGATGATGATGATGATGATAACACCACACACACCCAGTCCCCGGGTAGAGAAAATCCCCAACCCGGCCGGAAATCGAACTCTGGACCCCGTGATCTAGAGGCAGCAATGCTAGACGCTAGACCACAGCTGCGGACGAGACGATGATTGTATCAGCGTGATAACGCGCCCTGTCATAAAGCAGCACGTGTGACGCAATGGTTTGTGGACAGTAACACTACTGAAATGGACTGGGCTGCGCAGAATCCAGACCTGAAGCCAGTGGAACACTTTCGGGATGAGTCACAACGTCGACTTCAGACCCCAACGTCCAACTTCACTACCTACTGTGGTTTCTGCGCTTGGGGAAGAATGAGCTGCCATTCCCCCACAGACATTCAGACGCTTCACTGCAAGGGTCCCCAGCATAGTTCAAGCCATCATCAAGGCGAAGAGTGGACACACTCAACATTAATATCCACTAATAGGCGTCCAGACACTTTTTGTCACCTCATGTACGTGTAGTCTTTGGTAGTAAGTGCTGCTCTGAGTTTAAGAGATTGGCACAGGAAAGGAATTCGTGGCAGTCCGCATCAATCTAGTCAGTAGAATGATGGGAAAAAAAGATGTTCATTTCGAAGTTACCGTGCAAATAAACACACAAATTTCAGAATTACTACCTTATAAAAACACTGCAATTTACACCATTAAAGTCTAGCCGTGTTTACTAACAAGAGGTAACGAACCCGAATCGTGGCGGCTTTAATTTTGGCGGCATGGCACTCCGCTGGCGCCACTAACTACTTGGGTTGCCAATATCGACCTGATTATATGTCGCGAGCTAGGGTCATTGGTCGAGGCGTGTGTTGTTGGTTTGGCGAGACCTGTGATAGTCAGTTGGCTGGAGGGAGGACATGTGGAGGCCAAGTTGTTGCTTTTGGGGAACTTAGACCGTCCAGTAAGGGGCTCGAGAAGCCACGAGTGGTTAAATCGGTCGGCGCAAGCCCTGCCAGCGCTCTTGAGGACTGGTAGCAGCGAGTTGCAGGAAGAGCAATCTAGTCGGCAAGTTCCCGGCCTACTCTGCAGGCTTAAATTTTATGACACCTCGAAGACCGCCTTTAGGGTTGGAGGCAATAACACACCGACTTGGAATCTTGGAAGTCTTGGCTCCTTAACAACTGGATGGAGTTGAATGAAGTAATTTTTTTTTTTTTTTGGGTGGGGGGAGACTTGATATTGCAAAGCCACGTCTGTTTTAACGTGGAATTGTATCTGTTGTATTAATGCGCCTCAGAGTGATTATGTGTACGATCATTGGCCTGTGTAACTGATTGCAATATGTTGTTCCACGCCGTATTTCGTGCAAGTCTACGAGTATTGTATGTTATAAACTGCATCGACGAAATTAAATTTGTAACATAATCTGCGTCGGGGGCAATGCACCCTCTGTAGATGAGAATCCCTTAAGAATTCCATTAGCAAGTGCTGATATTTTGTCTTGTAAAAGTAATTTTAAGGAGTGTGTAGCTTGTAACTTTGTGTAGTCGCTTTCGCGATAAGCTGAGATTTCCTAGAACTTAGGCATTCTCGTCTGTAGCCTTATTTTCGCGGATTACTGTTCATTCCCAGCGTGTTTTGGCAGGATAGCTCTGGCAGCGGACGACGCGTTACTGTTCCCTGGACCCGGAGCAGAGGCGTGTTTGCTTTCTGCTGCGGCGGTACTTCCGTCGTCGCACGGCGTCTGGGTTAGCCAGCAACCGGTGGCTCTTCCAACTGGATTACGCTGACTCAAGTAAAGTAAAGTGATTTTTGATGCGTGCCATAGCGGTGTGTAGCCTATTAATCGGGAACCATTAGTCTGTCCCATTTGGTGAATTCAGTAAGCTCATGAGGTTTAACCATTTCGGGACGCGAGGACCGTATACGTGGCCCGATTGTCGCTTCACACACCCAGCGCTGTATCTAGGGACTGCCTTGGTATATCGACACGGGACGGGGCACATACTGCCAAAAGGGTAATCGTTCTGGCTTCTTTCAATTGGGGTCGTCAACGCTTTCTTGCTGTAAGTTACCATAGCAAAGAAAAGAGGAGTCATTTGCAGTTTCGGAAGAGTCTCGTCAAGGAGCTTGTGAGTGACGTCAGGGCTCAACCAACCCATCGAGGAAGAGGCCACGCTCTGAGCATGGTTACCTACACAGGATGCATGGCCTGTACAATGCTATCGCAAGAATGGACACCGGGAAACAGGGTGACTGTGTCGTTTACAGTGATCGCTTCAAGCCAGAAGGGCGAAAACGGTCCCCCCTTTTTTTTTTGCGAAACGTGCCCGTCCAACCCTTCTCTTCATGTGCCTGAGTGCTTCAACAGGTATTACAAAGTAGCAAAGTACCGAAAGAACTTGTAAAATGTGGTTGGCATATCGATTTTTCGATAGGCAAAGTTGTAAAGTTAGTTTTAAGCAAATATTTTTAAATTTTTGTAGTTTATTGACAAAAATTAAATTTTTCAACCCTCAAAATGGACTTTTTATTTTTCTCTCCACGGACGTCCCATAAGAGATAAAATTGTATTTTATATGTCGTTTTAAAGAATAGGATACAACTAATTTTAATATGTCTAAATCAATGCATCACCTCTCAACTAAAAAAAAGCAAAAGAAGCAAATTTTTCATTTTTTTCTATTTCAACATCACCGCCAAGTCAAAAAGTGCGCGATATGGAATAATGGAAATAGTATGCCAGTAAAGAGCGTGTTTTAAGCTTCATTTACAAAAATTACACCTATAAGTCAAAAATTGTAGATTTTATAAGCGATGGAAGAAACCTAAGGGATATGGAACCCGCAAAGCACCGCCGAATTGCTCCGCTTTGGGGAATTCTGCTGTAGTTCTCACATTACCTTGTATTTTGGGCAGTTGTATTTTTATTAAGGCTCACTGTAAACGTTTCTGCTAGTGTGTACCAGTTGGGAGTCACATTTAAATTGCATGTCCTTCCAGCTTTGCCTGTGTTTTGGGGGACTGTATTTATTTCCTAATCGATTTTTTAAAATTTTATCCATATTTTGCAGCTTAAAACGTGACTGTATTCAAAACATTGGAGGTATGAATTAAACAACGCCTTCAGTCTCAAATTTTTCGTCTTTTATTAACTACACGATGAATTTCGAACCCTGTGGGTCCATCGTCAGGTGTAATTTGTCTTAATACATGTTTTATTTTTTCTCCTGAATGAGGTGAAATGCATATTCCTGTCACTAAAAGGTTTAATGTTAGGTTATGAATTTCGTAAGTCGAACGCGAAAAATATGTGCAAAATAGTGGAAAATGAACAGTGTAAACTTACCACATACCAAGGAAAGCATTTTTAACGTTTTAGTACCGGCAACCATTCTTTTCTCCGTCGTTTTAGTACATATCACTTCATTCAAGATTGAAATTTGCACACATACGTTTATAAACACTTCACAGATGTTTTGATACACGGTGGGTCAAAGATGATACGTGTGAGTGCAAATGTACATCTTGAATGAAGGGACATGTACTAAAACGACGGAGAAAAGAATGTTTGCCGGTACTAAAACGTTAAAAATGCTTTCCTTGGATGATGTGGTAAGTTTACACTGTTCATTTTCCACTATTTTGCATATATTTTCCGCGTTCGACTTACGAAATTCATAACCTAACATTAAACCTTTTAATGACAGGGCCCGCATCTCGTGGTCGTGCGGTAGCGTTCTCGCTTCCCACGCCCGGGTTCCCGGGTTCGATTCCCGGCGGGGTCAGGGATTTTCTCTGCCTCGTGATGGCTGGGTGTTGTGTGCTGTCCTTAGGTTAGTTAGGTTTAAGTAGTTCTAAGTTCTAGGGGACTTATGACCACAGCAGTTGAGTCCCATAGTGCTCAGAGCCATTTTTTTAATGACAGGAATATGCAGTTCACCTCATTCAGGAGAAGAAATAAAATATGTATTAAGACAAATTACACCTGACGATGAACCCACAGGGTCCGAAATGCATCGTGTAGTTAATAAAACACGAGAAAGTTGTGACCGAAGGCGTTGTTTAATTCATACCTCCAATAATCGATTTTTATCAAGACATATATTGTTAAGGGGCTTCCAGCAGCCGTCAGTGGTGTGACTTATTACCCTTTCTATATTTCGGATGGGTGTTATCCACTTGTGTACTGTGTTACCCATACTTGGAAACGGTTAGTACATTAAAATTGTTTGTTTAACCCGCTTGTAACTAGGTCTAGTTGGCGTGACTTCGTTCTTGTATTTGGGAACAATATACTATTAGTTTGAAGCCCTGCTTTTAATGGTATAAATTGTTAAAGTCTGTTATTAATGAATTGAGCCTGTTCAAGTTTTTTTAAAGATTGTGAGCGCTGTTATTCTTTTAATAAGGTTTTTAATATTTTAATTATAATATTGTTGTTAACAATGAAGTGTATTCCATGAAGCAAGAAATGACGAAATACGTGGGTACACCTTCAGTATGTTTTTCCTAAAAATTACCCCAACCCTTGTTGTGAGGTATCAGTACCATTATTATTATTATTATCATCCGATGGTGATTCGTCACATTACATACTGTAGCACATGTCAAGAACATCTGACCATACAGCGAACATCATGTCAAAGCCTCTGATATGGTATTTGGAAGCTGTGTAAATACACATTGTAAGAACAGCGAATGGAAACACACTCCAAATTTAATGACAGTCTATCAGCAAAACGTTACCAGCATACAATTCAGCACCATAACAACTCGCAGTGTAACACTTGGCAGAGATAGAAACCAGTTTCCTCGTTGATAGGGTATGATGTGAATGATCCATGTACGACGTCCCCAACTCTGCAAAAGTATCACATGTATATCTACGATGACATCACATGTAAAACACAGCCTTGACATTGAGTTCTTCCCTAGTGCAATTGATGTCAGAGTATGTGGAGTACGAACCTTCCTAATCACAACTGGTTTAAGAATAGGAACCAAGATCATATTCGGTTAGAAAACCGGAGACGCAGTTACTTAGCTATTGACAGCTGTTCGTTTACTGCAGTCTTTGGTTATGTTCTTGTCCCCATCGCAGCCAAACTGCACAACGAACTGCATCCTCCCTGCTTCGACAGTTTGAATTACAGTAATAAAACAATACGTATTAGTTCAGCGCTCCAGCTTCCTACTCATGTGTCTTGGCCTGTTTCGAAATTTATGGCGGCGTAGTTCCTAACTCAGTACATTTTAGACTGCGAAATAGACTTCGATCGGCAATATTTCCCTGACTTGAGAGCGGCTCTGCTTGGGCGCAACTTTCCGCTCCGAAAGCGAAGTTAGGTTTGTCTTTGCGTGTTGCTGGAGAGTTACGGCGCCCGCCGAAGTCTGTTCCCTTTGCTGCATCTGCTGTGTTGCAGCAAATATTTGCTATCAGAGTGAATTGCCGCTACCGCCGCGGGCACGCTGCACGACGATGAAAATAACAGAACTCGGTTGCGCCGAAGGAGGAGGGGCGGCGACTGAGGTTTTGAATTATTGAATGGCCGACGACAAAAAAGTCCCCATAAATAAGGCGTTGAAACGGCCCGCGCGTGGAGTGCTGGAATTGCGTAGCAGGTGTCTGCCTCGCCCTGGAAGTTCTAGCGCTTGACTCGACGATACGAATTTCGATTTCTGATGTCATACTTGCCTCGACAGCAAAAGAAGGAGAGAAGGGGGACACACTTTTCACCGTGAGCTGTCCGTCATATACATACTGGCCATTAAAATTGCTGCAACAATAAGAAATGCAGATGATAAACGGGTATTCATTGGACAAATATATTATACTAGAACTGACATGTGATTACATTTTCACGCAATTTGGGTGCATAGATCCTGAGAAATCAGTACCCAAAACAACCACCTCTGGCCGTAATAACGGCCTTGATACGCCCGCGCATTGAGTCAAACAGAGCTTGGATGGCGTGTACAGGTACAGCTGCCCAGGCAGCTTCAACACGATACCACAGTTCATCAAGAGTAGTGGCTGGCGTATTGTGACGAGCCACCATTGACCAGACGTTTTCAATTGATGAGAGATCTGGAGAAGGTGCTGGCCAGGGCAGCAGTCGAACATTTTCTGTATCCAGAAAGGCCCGTACAGGACCTGCAACATGCGGTCGTGCATTATCCAGCTGAAATGTAGGGTCACGCAGGGATCGAATGATGGGTAGAACCACGGGTCGTAACATATCTGAAATGTAACGTCCACTGTTCAAAGTGCCGTCAATGCGAACAAGAGGTGACCGAGACGTGTAACCAATGGCACCCCATACCACCACGCCGGGTGATACGCCAGTATGAGGACGACGAATACAAGCTTCCAATGTGCGTTCACCGCGATGTCGCCAAACACGGATGCGACCATCATGATGCTGTAAAGAGAACCTGGATTCATCGGAAAAAATGACGTTTTGCCATTCGTGCACCCAGGTTCGTCGTTGAGCACACCATCGCAGGCACTCCTATCTGTGATGCAGCGTCAAGGGTAACCGCAGCCATGATCTCCGAGCTGATAGTCCATGCTGCTGCAAACGTCGCCGAACTGTTCTTGCAGATGGTTGCTGTCTTGCAAACGTCCCCGTCTGTTGACTCAGGGATCGAGACGTCGCTGCACGATCCGTTACAGCCATGCGGATAAGATGCCTGTCATCTCGACTGCTAGTGATACGAGGCCGTTGGGATCCAGCACGACGTTCCGTATTACCCACATTCTGCTAACAGTCATTGGATCTCGACCAAGGCGAGCAGCAATGTCGCGATACGATAAACCGCAGTCGCGATAGGCTACAATCCAACCTTTATCGAAGTCGGAAAGGTGATTGTACGCATTTCTGCTCCTTACACGAGGCATCACAACAACGTTTCACCAGGCAACGCCGGTCAACTGCTGTTTGTGTACGAGAAATCGGTTGGAAACTTTCCTCATGTCAGCACGTCGTAGGTGTCGCCATCGGCGCCAGTCTTGTGTGAATGCTCTGAAAAACTAATCATTTGCATATCACAGAATCTTCTTCCTGTCGGTTAAATTTTGCGACTGTAGCACGTCATCTTCGCGGTGTAACAATTTTAATGGCCAGTAGTGTACTTTGCCAACCCCCTTACGGTGCGTGGTGGAGGGTACTTCGAGTAAAACAGCCTGTCTACAACCCCTAGGTTGGCTTTTACAGCGCAGTATTTGACTGGGTATTGTCTCAACGGGGTTTGTACGCCGCTGCTTTCCTCTGAACTGACTGCCCCAGTTAGTCATAGGAGGCATCCTCAGTTTAGATGTAAATACCATCTTCAAGCGCTACGAAAAGAAGATAAACTAGAATGGATACTCCATAGTTAATTAATATTAAAAGAGCCCAGATAAATCTGAAGATCAGGCTATACACTGATTGCGTACGAATCAATCGTACCAGCCATGTAACAAATTCAGCTAATTTATGAAGTTGCATGAGAGAACACGAGCGGGTAGGACATGAAACGTTTCTTTGCGTCATCAAGTACCACACCGGGCGAACGGGGCCTAACCGAAAAAAAAAAAAAACTGTAATGGATCAACAAACAATTACTCATTGCCATAGTAATGGTATCTACGAATCAACAGCCAGACTTGTGACATTGAGTTAAGAAAGTAAAACGAAGGCATAAATTCCGTAGAATGCCAATCTGTGAACCTCAAAAGTAGCTTAATATGCAAGTGCCCATTCGGATGTCGATTTCCCGATCTTTAGAACCGTACTCTGGCTCTTTACCAATTAACCACTTTTTTCTTTTTTAATTTTTTTCGATAGCTCTAGTACACTTTTTTGCGAAATGAGACTCCTTTCTTCCGTTCCTCCCTTCCTTTCGCTCGCCATATATTTTCTTCTCGTCATCTATTTCCCCGTCACAGGTGTTCTTTTAATAAAAAGCTATTTTAAATTTGAAAGGAATTATGACATGACGTCTTTCTTTTTTATAATGTAAATGATTTCATCGTTTGTGATGTACTTGTTTTCTTATTTCTAATTTGGAAGTTTTGCCTCTTTTATAATTTTGAAATATCACTTTTTTTTATAAAACGGCATTACTGCCTCTTTACAAATAATGCTTTTTATTTGAATGGAAATTACGTAAGAGAATAAAGGAAGATGGATGAACTCAATTGGCTAGTTTGATGAAACCACATGTTAATACGAAACTAAACTTCAATCCTTTTGAATTATCATGCTTCGCCACTGAAAAAATAAATCTATGTTTCACAAAGGTAAAATTATTTTAAATCAAAACCTATCTTCCTTTTAAAGTAGTGAATTTTCTTCTTTATGTTTGTGATTCCGTTTCCCTGAGTTAAACTACTGTTTCTTGATGGTGGTAAACACATCTCTATAAAAATCAAATTATTCTTTCTTTGAAAGTACTGCGTTTTTCACTTGCATCAACTTGGAAAGAAAAAAAAACTGAACTCAAATTTTCTGTAATAGCTTATTTTCGAAGTCTTTTCTTCATAATATGTAACACAAAATTTGAGGGATTTAAGTTAACTTCAATTCTCTCTCACAATTACTTCTGTTGTACTGAGAGAGTGAATCGAAGAATGTTTCGAAACGTGTTTTTCTACTTACGTTTCAGATAATCCTTATCTTTCAGTGTTGTTGCCAAAGGTACTCCCGAGTATCTTGTTCACCAGGTTTGGACCAGTATTGAGTAATGATATTTATGAATAAATGAAGGACGTGAAATTATTAAAAACGATTCATCGCAAAAATTCACCCAACTATTTCAAAATACAAATCACAGGTCCGTATCTTAGCGTGTATGTAAATGAGGTATACGGAAAACCTGACTCTAAATTGTACACGTTTCCTCTTTGTCAAATGGTTCAAATGGCACTGAGCACTATGGGACTTAACATCTGAGGTCATCATTCCCCTAGAACTTAGAACTACTTAAACCTAACTAACTACTTTAACCTAACTAACCCATGCCCGAGGGAGGATTCGAGCCTGCGACCTTAGCGTTCGTCCTGTTTGTCATCGTCAGCGGAAGGCCAGTTCGGTATGTCAAGAAGAGGAGAAAAGAGGAAGAATCAGAATATTATCTCACACTTGGCTTGTAACACTATCTGTTTTTAAGTTTTATGTTCTTCCTTGTGGCGGGCAGAATGGTAAATTGTCCGTTCTCCTAACGACAAGCCAATACAGTCCATAGGCGGCAGGTATAGGATATCCCAAACTAGTGTGTGTCATTGTGAGGGATTGCACGTCGCTAGTGCCCGCATGGCGCTTAGAGTTTCGGTGCCACCCAAAGCTACTTTATTCTCCACCATCTGAAAAGATTTTCAGGCAACCATAATTACCATAGCAGTCTATATGGTGTCACACTCGGTAATAATTTTACGTTGGCTGCCGATGATCATAGTCGGTCGAAACTGAAGGCAAATGAAGGTTTGTCTTATAAATAGACCGTGCTACTGCCATATAATTGCAATTTTTGTAAGATAGAGGAAGTAGAGTTTAAAAATAAACACGGAGAAATCTGAGTATATGATAATGGATGGTGAATTCTGCTGGGGCGCTTTTAATGAGGTGTCAAGGTATGTGGAGGAGTGACAGCTCAATCTCCGTCAAGAGGGAACGTAGTGTTCCGTTAGATTCTGGTAGGAGCACTGGGGAACCCAGTCCATTTCAGGAATGTTACTGTTCACAAACCATGACCACAAATGAAGCTTTATGAAAGGGTGCTTTGTCATGCTTACACAATCATCGTCTCCGAACTGTTCCTCTACTGGACGCAGCACACAGTGCTATAAAATGAAAATGTGTTCATATCCTTCCACATTTACCATTTTCTTAGGCGCGATAAGAGGATCACACTACAACCACGAAAAACACCGCCATAATGTAACACCACCTCCACCGTACTTCACTGCTGGGCGATTGTCAAACTCAAATGCTTCCATCGGACTGCCACAGGATAAAGCGTGATTCGGAACTAAAAATCACTCCAGTCATCCTCTGTCCAGTGGGGTCGCTCTTTACCCAATCTCAAGCTTTGCTCAGCACTGACTCCAGAAATGTTTGCTAATGAGGAGCCGCTTTAGCACATGTTTAGTAACTCCATAAGCACAGTCTTTGTGCTAGTTGGTCTGGTGGTATCACACTGAAGCTCACCAGTGATATCTTCCTCTGAATTCATGCAATTTTTTATACCTACCCTTCGCAAAGCTCGACGGTCCCTGTTCTGTACGGACAGGTTGCGCGTCGTCTTTCATTCCTAAGGGACCAAACTGCTGAGGTCATCGGTCCCTAGGCTTACACTCTACTTAAACTAACGTATGCTAAGAACAATACACACACACACACACACACACACACACACACACACACACACACGCGCACGCACGCCCGAGGGAGGACTCGAACCTCCTGCGGGAGGGGTCGCGCAATCCGTGACATCGCGACTCAAACCGCGCGGCCACTCCTCGCGGCGCGTAGTTTTTCTTTGGCTGTGATTGTTCCTTCAAGTTTTCACTTTAAAATCACGTCACCAGCAGACGACTTGTGCAGCTTTAGAAGTGTTGAAACGCCCCTGATGCTTTTGTTATTCAGGCAAAATGCAGTGACTAGTCCACGTTCGAAGTCACTGAGCTCTCATGATACACTCTTTCCGCTGTTAAAGCCTCGCTACTGACAACACAATACTCCCCTCTTCCACGCTCGCGGGCTCGACTCTCGTGACACCTGGTGGTCAGATCCGCATGACCCAGAGCTGTCCGCATACTTTTGATACATGGGCCATTACCTTGGGAATCCGGAAAGAGAGAAAGTGTACTGTTTCTCCTGGGTGGACTTGGGTTTAAAAAAAAATGTAAACTAAATATTACGACAAATTTTATAAATAATCGACAAGTACGCCAAAGAAGAAGAGATAGAACTACAATGGACATGTTATTCCATGGACTCTTGCGCGTCTATGCGTGAAATATCTTTCCTTTGTCATTCGCTTATCTTATCTGCTTGGATTCGGACCTAAGAGGACGTTCTTGTGTAAAGCTCATCTTGCTGTACCAGCTGATAATGTAACTTTTACTTAAAACCAGAAAAATATAATGTTTGTTTTGTCAAAAGAATTTGTGTATGTGGTCAGTCTATTGTAAATCTGATATCTTTATTGCCTTAAGCAGATATGGGCCTTAACAAAGAATTTTCATTGTTAGGCGCCATCTTAGAAAAATCTTTAACATTTTTCTTTTAGCTCATCTACGAGACGTGCCGTCGGTTAGGGCAATTAACTTTATTTCAGATCCCACGAGACCGGAGGCAGCTACTAATAATTTAACAATTTTATTTACAGATTTTGTTTATATCACGAGATAACATCCCAGGCAGGAAAGGTCTGGTCACAGGATTCCAGTTCCATTATAGGATTTCATTTGTAGATGCTACTCTTGTTATCTTATATTGGGGAATCGAGACGAAACCACGACATTAAGTTACGTATTACAGTAGTGTTCATCGAACAGACTTGGCAAATATTCGCTAGTGTTGAATAAATAAGAAAAGGACAATTAAGTATCGACGATTACGTAACTACCCTGAGAACTGAGCTAGTTTACTGAGTGCTCATACAAGTCGGACTAAATTAAACAACATATTACACTGTTAATAATATTCCTACATTAGTTATTTCTCTTTTATGCTGAGCCATTGCATTAATATGTGTTTCTTTTTATACAAGTCACGGCTCATATTTTATTTTATTACATTACAAAAGGTGAACTGTTATGCTTGGAAATGGATCACAGGAGACGAAGAGCTGGTGTTTGAATATTAGGCGGCATCAGAAATGAAGAAATCGAAAAAATTATGGATGTGGAAGGAAAAATAACGGAGTCTATCAAGCAAGATGAACAGGTTGTTATCCTACGGCCTTAAAGAACGAATGGATCATGATAGATAGCCAAAGGATGTGTGGAGGTGCAGACGAAAGAGGAAACTTAAACTAGCTCGAATTGCGTAGATGATGGGCGACAGATGTTGAGGAACAACTCGCATTATATATATATATATATATATTCACGAGCTGTGATATACCAACTGCACAAACATATATATATATATATATATATATATATATATATATATATATATATATATATATATATACTCCTGGAAATTGAAATAAGGACACTGTGAATTCATTGTCCCAGGAAGGGGAAACTTTATTGACACATTCCTGGGGTCAGATACATCACATGATCACACTGACAGAACCACAGGCACATAGACACAGGCAACAGAGCATGCACAATGTCGGCACTAGTACAGTGTATATCCACCTTTCGCAGCAATGCAGGCTGCTATTCTCCCATGGAGACGATCGTAGAGATGCTGGATGTAGTTCTGTGGAACGGCTTGCCATGCCATTTCCACCTGGCGCCTAAGTTGGACCAGCGTTCGTGCTGGACGTGCAGACCGCGTGAGACGACGCTTCATCCGGTCCCAAACATGCTCAATGGGGGACAGATCCGGAGATCTTGCTGGCCAGGGTAGTTGACTTACACCTTCTAGAGCACGTTGGGTGGCACGGGATACATGCGGACGTGCATTGTCCTGTTGGAACAGCAAGTTCCCTTGCCGGTCTAGGAATGGTAGAACGATGGGTTCGATGACGGTTTGGATGCACCGTGCACTATTCAGTGTCCCCTCGACGATCACCAGTGGTGTACGGCCAGTGTAGGAGATCGCTCCCCACACCATGATGCCGGGTGTTGGCCCTGTGTGCCTCGGTCGTATGCAGTCCTGATTGTGGCGCTCACCTGCACGGCGCCAAACACGCATACGACCATCATTGGCACCAAGGCAGAAGCGACTCTCATCGCTGAAGACGACACGTCTCCATTCGTCCCTCCATTCACGCCTGTCGCGACACCACTGGAGGCGGGCTGCACGATGTTGTGGCGTGAGCGGAAGACGGCCTAACGGTGTGCGGGACCGTAGCCCAGCTTCATGGAGACGGTTGCGAATGGTCCTCGCCGATACCCCAGGAGCAACAGTGTCCCTAATTTGCTGGGAAGTGGCGGTGCGGTCCCCTACGGCACTGCGTAGGATCCTACGGTCTTGGCGTGCATCCGTGCGTCGCTGCGGTCCGGTCCCAGGTCGACGGGCACGTGCACCTTCCTCCGACCACTGGCGACAACATCGATGTACTGTGGAGACCTCACGCCCCACGTGTTGAGCAATTCGGCGGTACGTCCACCCGGCCTCCCGCATGCCCTCTATACGCCCTCGCTCAAAGTCCGTCAACTGCACATACGGTTCACGTCCACGCTGTCGCGGCATGCTACCAGTGTTAAAGACTGCGATGGAGCTCCGTATGCCACGGCAAACTGGCTGACACTGACGGCGGCGGTGCACAAATGCTGCGCAGCTAGCGCCATTCGACGGCCAACACCGCGGTTCCTGGTGTGTCCGCTGTGCCGTGCGTGTGATCATTGCTTGTACAGCCCTCTCGCAGTGTCCGGAGCAAGTATGGTGGGTCTGACACACCGGTGTCAATGTGTTCTTTTTTCCATTTCCAGGAGTGTATATATTCACGAGCTGTGATATACCAACTGCACAAACATAGCGCTCTTCTGTAACGTTGGTCGTCCACCTCCATAGCTGAGTGGCCAGCGAGGCAGGATGCCATGTCTAGGGCCCGCGTTCGATTCCCAGCCGGATCGGAAATTTAAGTCATCCACCTGGCGATCGGTGTATCTGGCGGGAGGCGCTAGTCGCACGTACATTTCATTTCGTTGGTCGAGAGGCGAAACCACTGACCACGTAGAGACAGAAAACGAAATTTGTTGAAATTTTCTCTATTCCCACGTATAATTTGGCGCTCTCTTTGCCCATGCGGCTACCTATTTCGCCTGTACGATAGGTCCATGCGTGTCATGCAAGTAGCTGATTGCAGAAGAGAGAAGTCGCCAACCAACTGGACAGCCTTGGACGCGTCTCTGGAGCGCCTAATAAGGTGAAACGAGGACCGACTTTCTATTGTTACGCTGCACGTACAAGAAAACGGCTGAGCCCAGAATGGGGCTACTGCTGAAACGACTTAGTCCAGAGTTTCTTCCTTACTACTGGCCGAAGTAATCCGCTAGCAAGACACTGCAGAACCAAGTTCAGGTTCATATTTTCGACCTAATAAGGAACTGTGCCGATGTTAATTTCTGCAGCTTAAGGTACGTTTCATAAACGTCTAGCTACATCAAAACTTCCCGTATAATGAGGTTTTCGATCCTCCACAGGTGATGGGATAAACCACCAGAGTGTTTACGAAAGTTTGCTACTTATATATACCGCCTACAGGCACGGTAGATTATTATTCTTAGGTGAAACAAAATTCACACACTTGGATGTCGCAGTGCGATTTCTTGTATACCAATATTAATAAAATTTCGTCACGTGCATATTTTCGACAGAAAATGACACCACAGAACGGCAGTAATTTCTTGCACAAGTGGTCTCTTCCTTCAATACTGAACAGTAGCGCTGTACAGCTAGTACACTGGGTAGAATTTCCGTCAGTAAACTTCAGTTGGAGAGTTCGATTGCTTGGTATGGTACCTAGCTTGTAATATTTATACAGCAATCACAGCAGGTCTTACACAAAATACAACAAAATTTCTTTCATTCCACTTTTAAAAGAATTCTTTATTTCTGGATGTTTACTCCGATCTCTTCTAAGCACTGCACCCCCTACTTCAGGTCATTGCTCTGTTTTCAGTTTTCCCCGAAGAAAAACCTAAAAGAACGGCTCCACACATCTCTTTGGTCTATCCGCCTCCTCCCTTTCTTTATCCTATTATAGATATTTTCCTTGCAACCATGCAAATCGCAAAATCACATCGTCTAAGCGTATTGTTTAACACCACATCAATACCATTCGAACCCAGTTTTTGGTAGACCTTCCTATCTATCGATTAGTACGAAATATCATGAATCACTTTCATGTCCATTACATTTCCAAGGATATAACGTCACCAGTACGGCTGGCAGACCATTTCACAGGTAATTCCCAAACTTTGTTACTATTTATATCTTCATCAGCAAGTTACGACTAATTGTTTCTTTCGTCGTCGTCGTCGTCGTCATCAAATGTACTCGTCCTTGCGAATATGGACAACCATAAGCTGCATAATACAATGACGACAATGAAGTTTCTGTCGGACCGGGACACGAAACCGGATTTCCCAATTAACGCGAGTGGTCGGAACAGTTGATGGCTGACCATACTTGCAACTCCGAAGGCATTTCATGTATTTCATAACGGCTGAAGTCCGTTCCTTCGGACATGCGTGCATGTCTGACGAAACATGCATCGTACTTCAGAACAAAAAAGGCAACGCAGTATCGTAAATACCCGTCACCGGGCAAGCGACTTTCAATTAAAATGTGTCTCCCTGTACGGGAATACACGCAATGGATGTACGAAAACAATGGTTCAAATGGCTCTGAGCACTATGGGATTTAACATCTGAGGTCATCAGTCTCCTAGAACTTAGAACTACTTAAACCTATCTAACCTAAGGACATCACACACATCCATGCCCTAGGCAGGATTCGAACCTGCGACCGTAGCTGTAGCGCGGTTCCAGACTGAAGCGCCAAGAACCGCTCGGCCACAACCAATGGATGTACGAGTGCAGGTCGCAGGAACAGGTTGACGACGTATGTAAGTTTGGGTCTGACCGTGAAGTATGCTGGGATAACCTAATGGTAAGACGACCGCTCGCGATAAGTGGGGAATTCGGGTTCGAATCCTGGTCTGGCACAAATTTTTGTTGTCGTCGTTCCACTATTTACCTGCTGATTGTCCATATTCGCAACTGCGAATACATTTCATGTATTTCATAATGGTTCCTGTCACTGCAGTGCCTTTCCTTCGGACATGCGTGAATGTCGTAGGAACTTTGCATTGTATTTCTGAACAACATAGGCGCTGCAATATCCTAAACATTATTATTACCATTGTTACTATCATTATTATTGTTGTTGCCTGCATCGATGGATACCTGGACGAATCTCATCTATTACCGCTACGGAAACTGCGTAAATGGAATTTTACGGCTTTCACAAGTGGCAGCCTTGATTTGAATAATGCAGAGCAAAAGCTGTCCCGCAGCCCCCTTTGCAAACGAATAATTATTCGTCGTCATTCTGTTTCTCAGAAAGCACTCCCAAAGCGTCTTGAATATCTTTACTCCGTTGGATTTTTCAAGGAATGGGCTGCTACTTAAAATTCAGTGAAAAAGCTCAGCTTACTCCCATAACTCCGTATGCCACCAAAATCAAACTTACGGATGTGCAGTTTTATACGAGTGAAGTGCTGACATGCGTATTCCACAGATAGAGAATAGCTGTGAGCAAAGTAACGCACAGTTAACGTATTCAAGGCATAATCGCAAACGCAACGTACTTTCATGCTGTTGTGATCGTAAAGCAGCGTGGGCAGCAGTACGGCATGCGAAAACGCCGAAGACAAAGACTTCCTATTGCCCTTGGTGCATCTCGTAAATAGGCTGGAATTGCTGGTCGTGAATATGATGCCAGGTGTCCTCAGGGCCCGTTATCGAACATTTTTCTATACAAGCGACGTACCATTTGGCCTCTCCCCAAGGTCCGTCGTCGTCGACGTCGTCGTTGTCGTCCTCCTCCTCCACATACTGTCTTCACTTGCTAAGGCCGGCCGCGGTGGTCTAGCGGTTCTAGGCGCTCAGTCCGGAACCGCGCGACTGCTACGGTCGCAGGTTCGAATCCTGCCTCGGGCGTGGATGTGTGTGATGTCCTTAGGTTAGTACGGTTTAAGTAGTTCTAAGTTCTAGGGGACAGATGACCTCAGAAGTTAAGTTCCATAGTGCTCAGAGCCATTTGAATTTTTACATTTCGGTATCTTACTACGTCGTTAAAAATTAAAAGAAGCAACAATCCATTCCCATTTGAGGTAACTCGTGAGATGGTTAAAAGCTTCTAGTGAAAGCAGAAGAGCTAGACTTATTGTTCTGTTCTAGCTACAATAAAATTGTGCTGTCTATTACAGCGAGTAGAAAGAAATAAAATAGAAAGTTTGTTATTATTTTGTTTGATAATGGAAGTTCTTAATGCTGCAACTTAGGAATTATTTCACTTTTTCCAAAAAGTGGGGTGGAAATAAAAAAAACTGCCATCTTATTTTATATTGACGTCTTCAACATAAGACTGTTTAATTGTGTAAGTTGCATGTGACAGGTGAGAAAAACTCAGCAGCAAGCACTTACAACCGTAAAAAATTGTCATTTTGTTGATAATTCATAAAATGACCAAAAAATTTTGTACGAGGGGCGTTTGAAAAGTCCGTGCAACTACTTATGTGTTTGGGGTAAACCTTTTTTGTCTTTCGACACAGTCCCCTTTTAGACTTATACACTTCGTCCAACGCTGTTCTAATTTGTTGATCCCTTCCGAATAGTACGAATTGTCCAAGTCTGCAAAAAAATGGTTCAAATGGCTCTGAGCACTATGGGACTTAACAGCTATGGTCATCAGTCCCCTAGAACTTAGAACTACTTAAACCCAACTAACCTAAGGACAGCACACAACACCCAGTCATCACGAGGCAGAGAAAATCCCTGACCCCGCCGGGAATCGAACCCGGGAACCCGGGCGCGGGAAGCGAGAACGCTACCGCACGACCACGAGCTGCGGACCCAAGTCTGCAAAATAGCTATTAGTTGCTGCAATCACCTCCTCGTTTGAATAAAATCTTTGTCCCGCCAGCCATTTCTTCAAATTGGGGAAGAACAAATAGTAGTCCGAGGGAGCCAATGCTGGAGAATAGGGGGGATGTGAAACTAGTTGGAATCCTATTTCCATTAATTTTGCGACCACAACTGCTGAGGTGTGTGCTGGTGCATTGTCGTGACGGAAAAGGACGTTTTTGTGGTCCAAGCGCCGGCGTTTGTCTTGCAGCTCGGTTTTCAAACGGTCGAATAACGATGAATAATATGCACCTGTAATAGTTTTACCCTTTTCCCTTGCGAATGCCAAAAGAGCCGCCATAACCTTTCTGGCCGAAGAAATGGTCTTTGCCTTTTTTGATGCAGATTCTCCCTTGGTAACCCGTTGTTTAGATTGCTTTTTGGTCTCAGGAGTATAGTAATGTATCCACGTTTCATCCATAGTGAATAAACGACATTAAAGTCCTGCGGATTCTTCCTGAACAGCTGCAAACAGTCCTTGCAACACTTCACACGATTCCATTTTATCACCATATCATGGATTTATGAATGATTTCTGGAGTCGTAACCTCCACAGGGCGTCCAGAACGTTCAGCATCCCTTGTGCCACACGGCCACTCCGAAAATTTTGGAACCACTTACAAACTGTTCCAATCGAAGGTTCAGAGTCACCGTAATGTTTATCAAGCTTCTCTTTAGTCTCCTGAGAGGTTTTGCCTTTCATAAAGTAATGTTTAATCACCACACGAAATTCTTTTTCGTCCATTTTTTGACAATCATTCGCCTTCCTTGTTTCACACGAATGCCAAACACAAAGAAATATACCAATATGGCTGAAACAGTGTGTGTTAAAAACTTCCTGGCAGATTAAAACTGTGCCCCGACCGAGACTCGAACTCGGGACCTTTGCCTTTCGCGGGCAAGTGCTCTACCAACTGAGCTACCGAAGCACGACTCACGCCCGGTACTCACAGCTTTACTTCTGCCAGTACCTCGTCTCCTACCTTCCAAACTTTACAGAAGCTCTCCTGCGAACCTTGCAGAACTAGCACTCCCGAAAGAAAGGATATTGCGGGGACATGGCTGTGGCTAAGCCATGTCTCCGCAATATCCTTTCTTTCAGGAGTTTGGAAGGTACGAGACGAGGTACTGGCAGAAGTAAAGCTGTGAGTACCGGTCGTGAGTCGTGCTTCGGTAGCTCAGTTGGTAGAGCACTTGCCCGCGAAAGGCAAAGGTCCCGAGTTTGAGTCTCGGTCGGGCACACAGTTTTAATCTGCCAGGAAGTTTCATATCAGCGCACGCTCCGCTTCAGAGTGAAAATCTCATTCTGGAAATAGTGTGTGTTCTTTCCAAATATGCTAATAACTAAACATGACCTCGATACGCGCCGGTGGTGGCATCTCTCGGACTTTGCACGGACTTTTCAAACGCCCCTCGTATGTAATTGAAATGGAAAACATTAATTTGGGGGGAGGGGGGGGCGAGAGATACGAAAATGAAAAAAAAGAAGAAAAAAAAAGGAACTCTGTGGACGTGTCTTCGATTAATGGTGACAGCATGAACTTTAACTAGCACGGCCATCACTGAAACGGCGTCTGATGAAAATATTTGTGCAAAGCTGTGAACCACATGAGATTTGTTATTTATCTATAAACATTGTAACAAACAGTTTCTGGTTCATACAAGCTGAATCACAATTAATGCCGAAAACTGTCGCGGATGAAACTTGTGATAACAGAAGCAAAAATGTAGCGTAAACATGGATCTTCGAACAAGCTATTTGCGAGACAAATGAGAATGTGTGGTTGCGAGCCACTACTGACGTCATTGTGAAATATTGTCCTAGTTAGTATAAATTTATGTGAAATGTTAAGTTCTAACTGGGCTCAAATGTCACCTATAGCCTCCCTTACCTTGTGCGACAATGGGGAGTGTGGTAACTACATTTGCTGTTAATAAAGTCGACAGCTAACGCGACAATATGACCGAAGAGGTACAGACTATATCCTGGGCTCAAAGATCACCTGACTTCGATTCTCCAAATTTTTTCTGTCTCCGGTGGTCTTAAAAACCGATACGGTTGAACAATTGGAGCAGCGACATATACACTCTTATCAAGATTTAAGTGATCATCTGGATGCGTTTGAAAGAATTCGTAATTAAATACAGAAACGAGTATAGCATTGCATCCAAAGGCAAGTACGACAAGTTCAAAAATGTGTGTGAAATCGTCATCAGTCCCTAAGCTTACACACTACTTAACCTAAATTTTCCTAAAGACAAACAAACACACCCATGCCCGAGGGAGGACTCGTACCTCCGCCGGGACCAGTACGACAAGTGTAACACCACCTTTAACAGACACGATTGTACAGTAAATTGTCACTTGTATCGGTACGAGGCAGTATTCGGTTTCGTGTTAAGGTAAACCTTGGGTGAAATTTGAGCCCAACAACATGGGGGACTTACGGAGTTTACGTTTCGAATACGGTAATGCTAACTAGGGCAATATTTCATATTGAAGTCGGCAGCTCGTAACCATGAATGAATACTGAAAATTTTTCTCTGCTTTTATCGTAAACTTTTACCCGTATCATCTTTCGCTGCTAATCGCGGTACACTCTTCTGTACACGTTTTACCTTTGGGCGTCTCTGACGCTTTTCTCGTCTTGGCGCACCATGTAGCCGCTTGAGTCGCTTGACCCTTAAACCGGCTCTGCCTACATTTGTGAGCGTCCATTAGCCTAGATCAGTAATTATTTACTAACCTGGCGAAGGTGACACCGATTGCCTTCTGTAAAACTCGTTGATCAAGGAAGCCGGCTTCCCCAAGAGTATTCGCTCTCTTGAAGCGTACGGCTTTCACCAGAAGGATACCTTCACTATGTCTCTCCTGATGTGTACTTTTCCAAAGCGAATGCGTCACTGCTGGAGTCACCGCCAGGGGAACTTGACTGAGCGTGGCAACTTTGGCGCTAGGCCAGCAGGTGACGGCAAGCACTTTCCTTGCATTCATTGATGGCCTGTCTAATCTGGCGCCAGTAAATAGGTAATCAGAACACATGTGAAATTAGTTGCGGCGAGCCCCGAACCGTCATTTCGTTGTCATCAGCGATAGCGTCAGTTGCAGAAACAAAGCGGAACGTTCCAATTACAGCACAGTGCAGCTGCTAATTTCGAGTTGATCCCTACATCCCAAATGACACAATGAACCCCGTAATTTACCGGATGGTTATAATTAAAGTGCAGCTACTAACGAAGGTCCAATATGGGCTGTGATTATCGTACGGCAACGAAACTTGGTGGGTATTCTAATGCGTTACTGCGGGGCCGATTTACGCTGGAAAAAATTAGTTCCATTGTTGGCCACCAGGTGCTAAATCTGGCGCTGTACAGCATCTCGTAGACGTCTCCGGTGCTCATATCGAACAAATTGTGTAAGCAGCGGTTAATAATAAAATCAACATTAAGCCCTTCTTACTTGTTTGTCCTTTTCTACCCATGTCCTGTTCCTAATCCATAGGATGTGGAAACGTTTCTATTCTTCTTTCTTGCGTTCACAGCGAGAGATCTGCATCACGTGGTCAAAACAGGATCTAATTTTTTTCAGCATAAATCGGTTCCGCATCAACGCTGCCATACGACAATTACAGTCCACACTGGTGCTCCGTGAGTAGCTGTATCTTAATTACATTTGCCCGGTATAACTAGACAAAGACGTGTTCAAAATGCTCGTTTCTGACAATTTCTGAAGTACACTTCTTGAACATCTGAAATTGTTCTGGTTCTGATTTCCAGTCCCAGCCAATCCTGTGCATTAACTGCTGCATCCTACATCCGTTTGAATCTGCTTACTGTTGTCTTGGTCTCACTCTACAATTTCTCTCCCCCCTCCCCTCCCTTCCTCCACACACCCAACAACCACTCCAAATTAAGTTTTCATTGATGACTCAAAGTGCGTTCGATCAATCGATGTCTATTTTTGGTCAAATTGTGCTATAAATTCCGTTCAACACCGATTACATTGTTGCTCCTCAGTAGCTATCCTTTCTACCCACATAATCTTTGACATTCTTCTGTAGCACCATATTCCCACAGCTCGTATTATTTTCTTATCTACTTCACATAATTATTGACTGAATTTAAAAACATTAAAACCCTGTCATAATCTACTGATTAGAAGTATAATCTTATGTAAAAAGTTCAGCACAATAAGTATTACAGTTGGAAACCGCGTGTTTGTCTTAGACAGTGTAACTGTGCACAAATACCTTAACTGTATTCATCCAGTATATCTAAGAATGAGCTGTTAGCGACTACCAATAAACTTGACACATCATTTTAAACCTTCTTTAAACTTTTTTCGCTTACATTTTGAAAGTCAAAATTTGGCACATTAACTCATTTATAAAGTAGTGAGTCGTTTTATGCCGTTTTATGCACGAGAGACTGATTCTTTAAATAATCTAGGTTTACTGGCGCCTTCTGAGAAGACTTCCTAACATTTAAATTTATGTTCGGTGTTAATAAACTTCGGTGTTTTTTGAGCGCTTTTCTTGTTATTGAGAGTGTGCTTTTTATGTCGTCCTAATTTGGCTATCCTCAGTCATTTTGCTCCCCAAATAGAATAGCAAAACTCATCTTCCGCTTTTACTTTCTCAAATCCTAATCTAATTCCCTCACGATCGTCTGACTTAATTCTACTACATTCCATTACCTTTGTTTTACTTTTGTTGATGTTCTTCTTAAAATCTTTCTTCGAGACACCATCCATTTCATTCGACTGCTCTTCGAGGTCCTTAGCCGAATCTGTCAAAATTATGTTATTGGAAAACCTCAAAGATTTTATATTCTCTCCCTGAACATTAACCATATTCCAAAATTTCTGCTTGGTCAGTAAGCATATTGACTAACTTCGGGGTAGTCTACAACCCATTCTCACTCCATTGTCAACTATTGCTTCTTTTTATGTTTTTCAACTCTTATAACTGCAGTACGGTTTCTGTGAAAGTTGTAAATAACCGTTCGCTCCCTGTGTTCTATCTATGTTATCTTCAAAATTTTGAAGAACGCAGTCTAGTCGGAATTGTCAAACGCATTCTCTAAATCTAAAAATGCTACAAATGTAGGTTTGCCGTTCCTCAACCTGTTTTGTAAGATAAGTTACGGAATCAGTACTGCCTCTCGTGTTCCTTCATTTCTCCGGAACTCAAATTGATCTTCCCAGAGATCAACTTCTACCAGTTCTTTCGTATATCTGTAAATAATTTGTGTCAGTATTTTGCAACCATGACTTACCAAAGTAAAATAAAGGTATTCCTTTGGGATAGGAATTACTACATTGTTCTCGAACACTGATAGTATTTCGCCAGTGTCATACGTCTTGGGTACCAGGTGAAATAGTATTGTCCTGACTTGTTCTCCCAACGATCTCAAAACTTCTGAGGGAATATCGGCTACTCGAGGGTCTTGTTTTGACTAGCTCCTTTCAGCGCTACGTAAAATTTTTCTAGCAGTATTATATCCCATGTCTTACACACATCTGCATCCTCTTCTCTTTCTTGTCCCTCCTTCCACCTTCAGCTTTTCTTTCTTTGCTTAATACTGGCTTGCCATCTGCACTCTTAAATTTCAATCAAGTGGTTTCTCTGCCACGGATCTTTCTAATTTTTTTGTAAGCAGTATCTATCTTTCCCATAGCCATGCATCCTACAATAGCTTGCCATTTTGCAATTTCTTCCAGTATCATTTCAGACGTCAAAATCCCCTTCTTGCCTACTTCGCTTACTGCATTTTTGTATTTTCTCCTGGGCCGGGCCGTGCCTTTTTGCCTCTTTGATCCTCTGCTCCCTTCACTACAGGATTCATACACTCCCGTCTATGACCAAATTGTTAGTTTCTTGATGTCTCAGGATGTGCACAATCAATTTGAGGAAGTTTTGCCTCGGGCATGGGTGTGTGTGTGTGTTTGTCCTTAGGATAATTTAGGTTAAGTAGTGTATAAGCTTAGGGACTGATGACCTTAGTAGTTAAGTCTCGTACGATTTCACACACATTTGAACATTTTTGAAGTTTTGCCGTAAATTTCTTTATTCTCCATTCGACCAGTACCACCTCACTAAATACTCAATACACCCCTGTAGGCTTCAGTATTCTTCAGTAGCACCACATTACAAAAATTTCGATCATCATCTTGTCTGAACTGCTTATCGACCACTTCTCATTTCCATACAAGTTTGTGTTACATGTTAATAAATCCCAATTAAAACAAAAGTTTTAAAATACTGCTTTTAGTGACTCATTTCGAACCATGAGTCTCTAACACTCACTACCTTTTCAGAAATGATTTTCTTGCTATTCCCAAACTGCACTTCGTATCCTCTCTGTTTCGGCCATCATCAGTTATTTTGTCGCCCAAATAGCAAAACTCACCTATTAGTTTTAATATCTCACTTCCCGCTCTAATTCCCTAAGCAAACCTAATTTAGTTCGACTACATCCCACTATCAATGTTTTTTTTATTGTTGTTGTTCTTCAGGGCCAGTGCTAGAACATTTTTCCGCAAAGCGACGTACCATTATGTATGTACATTACACATATACTCCAAAACGACTGGATTAATTTCAACCAAATTTGGTATAAATCTGGAAAAAAGCACTGAGAGGGTAAGAACAATCTGCTTTCCATAGGGGTGGGGATTGGATGTACGAGAAGCCGTGAGGTATGAAACTATTCAGATATTAGTACCGAATCGATAGTTTTTGGGTTCGCTAGGTTCGTTGGTGACATTTCCGATGATGCTTCACTTGTATGTGTGTGTGGAGGATGCAGAGTGCAGGACAGAGACATAACGGCATACCCCTTGTAACGCCTGGAGCAGTTTCAACTAAATTTGGTGTATACATGACATTATTCGCTTAGAAACAATGTAGGGGGAGAGATACCCCTATTACACTAATTTCTTTCCTGTATTCATTTCACGTGAAATATTGTAATAGCGTGAAGCACAGCACACTGCTGAATGCTCATAGAAGTATAATGAGGGGAGTTGACATGATGTCACAACCTCGATGAAAGTGGAATCGTTCAAGCGATACTTTCTTTTACATACATGCATTTTTGTTGTGCGCTTTACTTCAACTATAGTGGTTTCATTTCTGTCATTTAACTTCAAATTTCCTATCAGTCCATCTCGAAAACCTCTCCGGGTGAATACTTGTACCGTGAGAAGAAATTATTGGAAACCGACCAAACATACCGAAATATGTTATCAGCTGTTTCGGGAAGAGGTCATAGACCGAACATCAGTTTCGTCAGTCCGTATTAAGGAAAATATATGTTCGACATTGCGTCGATGTAGGGGGGCGATCTCTTATTCTTGAAGATTCAAGTTGCCAAGATCGCTAGTAATTCTTTTTATTACTGATTTGACAGATCTACGCTGCCATCGGATCTTGTAACATTATTAGATGTAAAGGCTTTTTACAATACTGAAAAGCGACTCATCAGGTGGTTCAAATTTTTAATGATGATGAGTAACTAGGCAACTTGAAACATGTCTTGCTGTAATAAAAATCGAACCATTTCAAAATACGGCAGATTACACTTATTCTTCGTACAGCCATATTTAAATTGTATGATGGTGGAACATCAGCTGGTACAATTTTTATTAAAAATGAAACTCTTCCAGAGTTTTCATATTTTATGTGAAATCTTATGTACATCTGGAAGAGTTTAATTTTTAATAAATGATTACACTTATTTCTGAAAATCGTTATACACCGAATAGCCAAAGAAACTGGTACGTGGACGGTCCCCACGAGCGCGCAGGACGTGCCGCAACACGACGTGGCATGGGCTCCACTAATGTCTGCAGCAGTGCTGGAGGGAACTGAAACCATGAATCCTGCAAGGCTGTCCATAAATCCGTAAGAGCACGAGGCAGTGGAGATCTCTTTTGAACAGTACGTTGCAAGGCATCCCAGATATGCTCAATAACGTTCATATGTCTGGGCAGTTTGGTGGCCAGCGGAAGTGTTTGAACTCAGAACTCTGAAGCAATTCTGGTCGTGTGTGGTGTCGCACTGTCCTGCCGGAACTGCCCAAATCCGTCGGAAGGCACAATGGACGTGAGTATCCGGATGGAGGTGACCATACGGGATGCTTACGTACGTGTCACCTGCAAGAGTCGTATCTAGATGTATCAGTTCCATATCACTCCAACTGCACAAGCCCCACACCATTACAGAGCCTCCACCAGCTTGAACAGTCCCCTGCTGACATGCAGGGTCCATGGAATCATAAGGTTGTCTCCATACCCATACATGTCCATCCACTCGATACAATTTGAAACGAGACTCGTCCGACCAGGCAACATGTTTCCAGAAATCAACAGTCCTATGTCGGTATTGACGGGCCCATGCGAGGCGTGAAGCTTTGTGTCGTGGAGTCATCAAGGGTACACGCGTGGGCCTTCGGCTCCGAAAAGCCATATATTCACGGTACACTCGCGAAATGGTCGTACGAGAAAATTCCCACTTCATGCTACCTCGGAGGTGCTGTGTCCCATCGCTCGTGCGCCGACTATAACACCACATTCAAACTCATTTAAATCTTGATAACCTGCCACTGAGGCAACAGTAACCGATCTACCAACTATGCCAGACACTTGTCTCAAATAGGAGCTGCCGACCGCAGTGACGCATTCTGCCTGTTTACATTTCTCTGTATTTGAATACGCATGGCTATACCAGTTTCTTTGGCGCTTCAGTGAATTTTTAGCGCACTTCCTTGTAAGTGACATTCACGTTGATCTTCAGATTCACCAGCCCGCATCATTGTGACAAGTTCCCGCAAGAGCTGAAGTGCTTATGAAATCATCGCATTGCAGTCCCATTCCACATCCATAATGGAAAAATGTCTGTTATATTTTATAAATATATGAGACAATTGCGCACGCAAGCGAAGTTGCGGTCACAAAGAGAGGAAATTATTAAAATAAAAGAAATGATTATTCATTATTAGCGTTTAGCGTTCAAAACTTGACTCCCACTCCTGAAGATAGTACGTAAATGGTATTTTACAAGCTGGTATACAGGGTGGTCCATTGATAGTAACCGGGCCAAATATCTCACGAAATAAGCATCAAACGAAAAAACTACAAAGAACGAAACTCGTCTAGCTTGAAGGGGGAAGCGAGATGGAGCTATGGTTGGCCCGCTAGATGGCGCTGCCATAGGTCAAACGGATATCAACTGCGTTTTTTTAAAGATAGGAACCCCCATTTTTATTACATATTCGTGTAGTACGTAAAGAAATATGTTTTAGTTGGACCACTTGTTTCACTTTGTGATAGATGGCGCTGTAATAGTCACAAACATATGGCTCACAATTTTAAACGAACAGTTGGTAACAGGTAGGTTTTTTAAATTAAAATACAGAACCTAGGTACGTTTGAACATTTTATTTCGGTTATTCCAATGTGATACATGTAACTTTGTAAACTTACCATTTCTGAGAACGCATGCTGTTACAGCGTGATTACTTGTAAATATTACATTAATGCAATAAATGCCCAAAATGATGTCCGTCAACCTCAGTGTATATTGGCAATACGTGTAACGACATTCCTCTCAACAGCGAGTAGTTCACCTTCCGTAATGTTTGCACATGATTTACAATGCGCTGACGGATGTTGTAAGGCGTTGTCGGTGGATCACGATAGCAGATATCCGTCAACTTTCCCCACAGAAAGAAATCCGGGGACGTCAGATCCGGTGAACGTGCGGGCCATGGTATGGTGCTTCGACGACCATCCATCTGTCACGAAATATGCTATTCAATACCGCTTCAACCGCACGCGAACTATGTGCCGGACATCCATCATGTTGGAAGTACATCGCCATTCTGTCATGCAGTGAAACATCTTGTAGTACTTCTGTAGAACATTACGTAGGAAATCAGCATACATTGCACCATTTAGATTGCCATCGATAAAATGTGGGCCAATTATACTCCCTCCCATAATGCCACACCATACATTAACCCGCCAAGGTCGATGATGTTCCACTTGTCGCAGCCATCGTGGATTTTCCGTTGCCCAATAGTGCATATTACGCCGGTTTACGTTACCGCTGTTGGTGAATGACGCTTCGACGCTAAATAGAACGCGTGCACAAAATCTGTCATCGTCTCGTAATTTCTCTTGTGCCCAGTGGCAGAACTGTACCGAAATAGAGGAAACCGTGGTGTACGTCCATTAGCTCGTGCCACTACCACTCAGTGGGGTACGTCTTCATATCGTGGTACTGTCTAGACCGCTGTCTTGTTCGGTGGAGTGGAAGCGGCGATGTAACAGAAACTCCCGGGGCTGCAAGGAACAATAGCTGCGAAGGGTGGCGGAGTGCGCCGTTCCACGTGCGGCCGACAGGGCGTTTCTTGCCGCCGTTTCGCCGGGCCAGCCGGAGCGGGCTACTTAATATCGTGGCCGGGTGCGGAATTCCGAGCGCCCGAGGAACACAAGTTGGCCAAAGTGGCACCGAAGTTCTCCAGGGCTTACCGGGGCGACGCGGCGGCTGACGCCGCTGCCCAGATGATCAGACCGTCAGCCAGCCACCGTCTGGGCCAGCGCGAGTGCCGATGGCAAATATGCAGCCGGCGAAAACATGTAAGCCGATAACAGAGTAAAGTTTCAACTTCGAGAGTGAATCTTTCACTGCACAGCAGAGTGTGCGCGCTTATGAAACTTCCTGGCGCATAACCGTCCTCTGTACGGGGTCAAGTGAGATATACGGGCCCTGCAACGAACTAGTGACGTCACACAAGTCGGCTTGTCCAGCGTAAGTCACGAACGGTCGGCTCCGTGCAGGACCCACGGGAAAACTATATTTATTTGAAAAGGTACCCACTAAAGGCCTTAATTTTGTCGTGTGTTATCGAGAACTTGCATGGATTTAAACATGCACTCAAGAATTTTTAAACTCGTCTGAAATACACTCCTGGAAATGGAAAAAAGAACACATTGACACCGGTGTGTCAGACCCACCATACTTGCTCCGGACACTGCGAGAGGGCTGTACAAGCAATGATCACACGCACGGCACAGCGGACACACCAGGAACCGCGGTGTTGGCCGTCGAATGGCGCTAGCTGCGCAGCATTTGTGCACCGCCGCCGTCAGTGTCAGCCAGTTTGCCGTGGCATACGGAGCTCCATCGCAGTCTTTAACACTGGTAGCATGCCGCGACAGCGTGGACGTGAACCGTATGTGCAGTTGACGGACTTTGAGCGAGGGCGTATAGTGGGCATGCGGGAGGCCGGGTGGACGTACCGCCGAATTGCTCAACACGTGGGGCGTGAGGTCTCCACAGTACATCGATGTTGTCGCCAGTGGTCGGCGGAAGGTGCACGTGCCCGTCGACCTGGGACCGGACCGCAGCGACGCACGGATGCACGCCAAGACCGTAGGATCCTACGCAGTGCCGTAGAGGACCGCACCGCCACTTCCCAGCAAATTAGGGACACTGTTGCTCCTGGGGTATCGGCGAGGACCATTCGCAACCGTCTCCATGAAGCTGGGCTACGGTCCCGCACACCGTTAGGCCGTCTTCCGCTCACGCCCCAACATCGTGCAGCCCGCCTCCAGTGGTGTCGCGACAGGCGTGAATGGAGGGACGAATGGAGACGTGTCGTCTTCAGCGATGAGAGTCGCTTCTGCCTTGGTGCCAATGATGGTCGTATGCGTGTTTGGCGCCGTGCAGGTGAGCGCCACAATCAGGACTGCATACGACCGAGGCACACAGGGCCAACACCCGGCATCATGGTGTGGGGAGCGATCTCCTACACTGGCCGTACACCACTGGTGATCGTCGAGGGGACACTGAATAGTGCACGGTACATCCAAACCGTCATCGAACCCATCGTTCTACCATTCCTAGACCGGCAAGGGAACTTGCTGTTCCAACAGGACAATGCACGTCCGCGTGTATCCCGTGCCACCCAACGTGCTCTAGAAGGTGTAAGTCAACTACCCTGGCCAGCAACATCTCCGGATCTGTCCCCCATTGAGCATGTTTGGGACTGGATGAAGCGTCGTCTCACGCGGTCTGCACGTCCAGCACGAACGCTGGTCCAACTGAGGCGCCAGGTGGAAATGGCATGGCAAGCCGTTCCACAGGACTACATCCAGCATCTCTACGATCGTCTCCATGGGAGAATAGCAGCCTGCATTGCTGCGAAAGGTGGATATACACTGTACTAGTGTCGACATTGTGCATGCTCTGTTGCCTGTGTCTATGTGCCTGTGGTTCTGTCAGTGTGATCATGTGATGTATCTGACCCCAGGAATGTGTCAATAAAGTTTCCCCTTCCTGGGACAATGAATTCACGGTGTTCTTATTTCAATTTCCAGGAGTGTAGTTACTCGCTTATAAAACGCTAATACGACCTATTCTTTAGTACTGCTCGAGCGTTTGGGATCCCTATGAGGTCGGATTGAGGGAGGACATAGAAGCAATTCAGAGGCGGGCTGCTAGATTTGTTAATGGTAGATTTGATCATCACCAGAGTGTTACGGAAATGCTTCAGGAACTCGGGTGGGAGTCTCTAGAGGAAAGGAGGCGTTCTTTTCGTGAATCGCTACTGAGGAAATTTAGAGAACCAGCACTTGAAGCTGACTGCAGTACAATTTTACTGCCGCCAACTTACATTTCTTGGAAAGACCACAAAGATAAGATAAGAGAGATTAGGGCTCGTACAGAGGCATATAGGCAGTTACTTTTCCCTCGTTCTGTTTGGGAGTGGAACAGGGTGAGAAGATGCTAGTTGTGGTACGAGGTACCCTCCGCCACGCACCGTATGGTGGATTGCGGAGTATGGATGTAGATGTAGATGTAGTTCTAAGTTCTAGGTGTGCTGATGACCTCAGATGTTAAGCCCCATAGTGCTCAGAGCCATTTGAACAAATGTCCAAAGAAGATCTTGATGTACCATCCTCAGGGAAGAAGGAGAACAGAAAGACCGAGAAGTGCTTAAACTGGGTGAAGGACGACACGAGAAAAAGATAAAAAGAAGAAGACGAAGAAGTTGGGGGGAGAGAAACCGATGGCGATAAATGTGGTGTGTGGATGTGGTGAAAGCTGTACGAACCCCACAGAAAATATATTCTCATCCCTATGTTATGCTGTATTGACCACTAGATATCATGAAACACGGACCCACCAGTATAAAAGGAGGCGGGCAATTTGTTGCCAGTAACGAAGCTGTAACAGCAGAAATGATCGATCAGAACAGTTCGCTGCTTTCGAACGTGGGCTGCTCACTGGACGACACTTGAGTAAAATTAAAAAATAAATAAATAAATAAATAAAATGTTCCAATGGCTCTGAGCACTATGGGACTTAACATCTGAGGTCATTAGTCCCCTAGAACTTAGAACTACTTAAACCTAACTAACCTAAGGACATCACACACATCCATGCCCGAGGCAGAATTCGAACCTGCGACCTTAGCGGTCGCGCGGTTCCAGACTGAAGCGCCTAGAATCGCTCAGCCACATCGGCCGGCAGTAAAATTTCCATCATGGACGTTTCAACCTTTCTAAGGCTGCCCAAGTTGACTGTTGGTGTAAGTGAAGTGGAAACGTGAAGAAACGACCGCAGCTAAACCAAGACCATACAGACCTGATATAGCGTCGTAAAGGAACCTTAGAGCATTGCAGGGAGTGGTTGTCAAAAGCCGCATCAAATGTGGAGACGGAATCACTCGTGAGGTCTGAAGTGATACCAGCAGTCCAGCTACCACAATGACTGTGCGTGCCGAGTGCAGTGCGGTACAAATGGTCAAACAGCTCCTCGTAAGTCTCATATTTATCATGGTAAATGCTAAGCTACCCTTCGGGTGGTGTATACAGCAGCGCCACTGGACAGCGAATAACTGGAAACGAGTGATTTGGAGTTATGAATCACACAGTACCCTGTGGCACTATGATGGAAGGGTTTCCGTTTGATCAATGCCTTCAGAACTTGACCTGCCATCATGTGTAGTGCCAACAGTGAAATGCAGCGGTGGTAGTCGTACGCTACGTGGGTGTTTTTCATGGTTAGTATGTGGAGCCCTTTAAAGTCTTCAAGAAAACGCTAAATGCGAAAGGACATAAAGACAGTTTACATCCTTTTGTTGTAGACCAACCGTTCGGAAACAGAAACACAATGCACCCTGTCATGAATCAACATTTATGATGCAATGGTTTGTGCACCTTAATATGAAATGAACTGGCCTGCCCAGAGTCCCGACCTGAGTCCAATGTGACAGCTTTGGGGTGAGTTAGAACGTCGATTTCTCTCCAGAACCCAATGCTGAACAGCATTACCTCCTCTGGTCTCAGCTCTTGAGGCTGAATAGGCTGCCTTTCCCCAAAGACATCCAGAGTGCCCAGTGGAGCTCAAGCCATTATTAACTCTTCTTATCAGACACTAATAAGAGTTGGTATACTTTTGATGGTGATGATATTTGGTTTCTGGGGCGCTCAACTGCATTCTTACCAGCCCCCGTACAAATTCCCAATCTTTTCACTGTCCAGTCTCGCCAGTCTTTCCGAATGATGGTGAAATGAGGAGGACAAAACAAACACCCAGTTCCCAGCTGAAGGAAATCCCCGAGCCGGCCGGGAATCGAATCCGCGACCCCCATGATCCAGAGGCAGCAACGTTAGCGACTAGACCACGAACTGCAGACATGGAGTACTCTTGATCAAATAGTATACATGCAGACTACACACAATACCGTCATGTTTGAAAATTGTGTATAATGAACTCCGTCTTCGGGACACAATTGGCACCATCGTGACCATCCGACCGCCATGTCTTCCTCAGATGAGGATGAGGATAGGAGGGACGTGTCGTCAGAACACCGCTCTCCCAGTCGTTATGATGGTTTTCTTTGACTGGAGCCGCCGCTACCATTCAGTCGAGTAGCTCCTCAATTGGTGCACCCCGAAAAATGGTAGCAGCGCATGGCGGCCTGGATGGTCACCCATCCAAGTGCCAGCCCACGTCCGGTGTATCCACTGCGGCAAGGCCGCTGCCCTTGAAAATTGTGTATGCTGATATAATATTGTAAGGGGACGTTCATTAGTTACGTGAGCACAAAATAGGTGGGACTGGGGGTAGGGATCCAGCAAAATTTCAACAAATCTCATTTAAACGGGTGGCGGGGTGGGGAGAGACAGAGGAAATTCCACGTCTAAAATTAAAGCAACGAAATTTTGCATGGTTGCGTTAATTGTGTCACGAAACAGTATAAACAAGTGATAGTAAATAACAATGTAAAGAATACAGAACGTAATCATCTGCAACATGCATAACGGTAGAGAGCTGATCTTCGTTTTTTTCCTACTTTTCGAATTTGCACACACATTCTGACAACTGCTTAATGTGCTCAGTATGGGGCATAACCACCTGATGTCATCAATCTCATGCCTGAGGCAATAATGCTCATTCTTCATGCAGAGCTGCTCGTAAGTCGTGGAGAGTGTTTGGTGGATGCTGACGTGAAGCAACCCGTCTCCCTAGTGCATCCCAGACATGCTCAATAGGATTGAAATCGGGTGAGGGAGCAGGCCGCATCATGCGTGCAACATCTTCCGTTTCCAAAAAAACATCAGCCACCCGTGAGGTCGATCATTATCCTCCATCAAAACAAAATCTGGGCCCACAACACCTCGCAACACCCACGCATGAGATCCCAAGGTCTCCTCACGGTACCTGACAGCAGATAAATCTTACTGATTCATCCGTGCAATTTCATGAAGAGGTGTTCGAGTAGTCAATATAATTGCTGCCCACACCGTTAGGGATTCTCCTCGATATCGGTCTCTTTCCATAATGTTTGAGTCCCGAAATCGTGTTCCACGTGCCCTCCAGATGCCAATCCGTCGAGAATCACTCTCCAGACCAAATCGGGACTCATATGCGAAAAGAACATTAGCCCACCGTTCAACGGTTCAGGTGGCATGTTGACGGCTCCACTCTAGACTTTCCCTTCTGTGAAGACACGCCAGAGAGACAGCAGATCTCCAACAATAAAGGCCATTTTGCTGAAGCCTTCTTTACACCGTTTGCCTCGATACAACACGTTCAGGGGATGCTCCGAGGTCAGATGTCGGATGCCAGTTGCAGTGCAGTATACTAAGGCGATACCGCCGTGTCCTTACAGCCAGTGTTCTCGCTTCCCACGCCCGGGTTCCCGGGTTCGATTCCCGGCGGGGTCGGGGATTTTCTCTGCCTCGTGATGACTGGGTGTTGTGTGCTGTCCTTAGGTTAGTTAGGTTTAAGTAGTTCTAAGTTCTAGGGGACTGATGACCATAGATGTTAAGTCCCATAGTGCTCAGAGCCATTTGAACCATTTTGAACCTTACAGCCAAATAACGGTCCACTCTGTCTCATGTCACACATGGTCAGCCCTGTCATAGTCTCTGGGATACAGTTTCGGTCTCTATAAACTGTCGCCTTATGCGAGAAACAACAGAACGATTCACATTAAGCCATCGGGCCACTTACGTTTGACACTCTCATGCTTCCATTTTTTCTAAGGCCCTACACAGGAGAGAGTGTTGGCGTCTTCTCTGTGCCATACTGCACCGTCTGTGACTGTGTACACAGCGATTGTGTACGTGGGGCTACCCTGCAAATACTAACCCGCTTGATAGGTGTCCTGACGCCATTGCTGGTGTGGTTGATCGTCGATCGGGACGCCATCTTCCACTCAGAACACGATCGCAACGACGTTGTTGACGGTTTGTATGATTATATCGTGAATTAGACACAGAACGGGGAAACAGCCGTTTGTTGTTTAAATTGTGGACACCAGTGTACATTGTTATAATGCATAACATATTGTTTTATACTATTAATGTAGTGGACTGTTAAGGCAGCCAGTCCACAGTGAAGTAGCCGAAAGGGCACGCGTCAACTCACGCCGTCTGGCGTTAAGTCTGGGACAGGATTCGTAATGAATGTGATAAAGAAAAGAACGTAGCTACTAGAACACTTAACTTTTATATCGTCCTTTGGTATACAGCATTCTTGATGATACAAGTGAGACTCTTTAGATTCATGAAATGGTACAAATGGCGCCTTGCTAGGTCGTAGCCATTAACTTAACTGTCTCTCGGCAAATGAGAGAAAGGCTTCGTCCGTGTAGTCGCTAGCAATGTCGTCCGTACAACTGGGGCGAGTGCTAGTCCGTCTCTCGAGACCTGCCTTGTGGTGGCGCTCGGTCTGCGATCCTGACAGTGGCGACACGCGGGTCCGACATGTACTAATGGACCGCGGCCGATTTAAGCTACCACCTAGCAAGTGTGGTGTCTGGCGGTGACACCACAATTAATCTCAACTATCTTTATGATCTCTCTGAACTGCACTTAGTCATGTGCGTTCCCGGGAGTCTCCAATCTGAAACAAGAGCCGCGCAAGTGTGAATTTCATTCGGAGAGTTCTCTACCACGTCGATCGAAATCACCGGGTGTCAATCAGTGAGTCAGTCGTGATATTCTGGAGCGCTTATAAAGCTGATGTTACTGTGTTCAATATGAATTTCTATCAAAACTTTTACAATGTGTGAGTTAAACGGCGAGCGAGCAAGAATTTAATTGTTTGTGGAAGGAAGCTAAGCTGAAGTTCACCAACAAGAATTCAAGAATTTTCTTAGTGATCATATAAATCAAGAGATTGAAAAGCTACGTAATCATACGGTTCGAAGGAAGTGCAAACAAACTTCGTCTTTCATCATCTTAGTAAGTAAAGTTTTGTGCTGATGCAGGTTTTTTTTTTTTTTTTTTTGTTTTTGTTTTACAGTATCAGTTAGTGCAGTAGTGACATATGGCGAATATCCGTCTGAACTTATTCATGCTAAGTGTAATATAACACGGACAATGTTTGTATAAATTACGATCATTTGTTTTGAAACCTAAGAGAGGGGGGGGGGGGGGGGGAGAGAGAGAGAGAGAGAGAGAGAGAGAGAGAGAGAGAGAGAGAGAGAGAGTGTGTGTGTGTTTTTATTATGTTTCATGAGCGGCGCAGCAGCTAAGCGGGCCTTTGTTTTTAATAACGAAATTACGTTTAATAAACGAAAATGTGATGTAACTTCACTACTCTGTCAGAGTTCGATGTTAACTTTTCTAAAAGGGCCACGCTCGATGGCAGATGTACGTTGAAAAACTTACATAGCAGTCATTTATGTATGTTCTTACGAAACAAAATGTTGTGTTTCTTCTAAAAGAAAAGTGTTAAGGATTTAATTATTTTGAAAATTGATGGATCCAGTTTATTTATACCGAGGTGTGTGAATATCAGGAAGAGCGGTGATTTTTACTGAATGAAAATTTATATACCTTACGAAGCTGTAAGCAAGAGGTGTTTAATCCAACTTATCGAGTTTAAGAGAAGTGATATAAACTGTGAATCTAGGAATGATTTCAAAGCATAGTGATCTGATAGGGTACATCAGTGAAATATTATCTGTTTCGTTATTCAAGAGGCGTCTAAATTTAGCACAAATAACGTAATCAATATTTCCTGCATTTGAGAATTTTAATACGATTACCATAGATAATTGTGTTTACGGATCTTGGTGTTAAGTCATCCTTGGTTCGCATAGTAACAGATAAACGAATAGAAGAGTATCTTTAATCTCAACTCACGTAATTACACCAAAAGATATATTTATAATATTCAGTGCCCACAAATTGACCGCTTGAGCGGAGTGAACCTCTCTGAATAACCAGTTTACTAATTTTGGGATATACACAGGTGTGTTTAGACGCGACCTCTCTGAACAAGGTAGTGGAACTTCCTTGGACTACGAGCTAAGTAAGATACGCTCGGCCAGAAGAGTCTTTAAGCTTCCGATCCCTAATATACCTATAGAGAGACTGCGACGCGACCCGCCCTGAGATATTAACATCTCGGGTTAATTGACATTTAATGTATATATACACCAATAAAAGGCCAATAATTTAGATGTGCATGTGAACATTTAATACTATTTCCGTGGAACCTTTTTGTCCGTTTATGTCTGTCTGTCCGTCCGTAAGGGTTGGCATGTTTAAAATAAAATGTTTTTAGTTATGTGTTAAAAAACACTGATAAATACGCTTTACAAATAAAACATGGTTTTATTAAAGTGTATTATTCATGATATTTTATTTTAAGTATTTTGTGGCTGTGAACATAGTACCCGTGTATGTAATTATATAAAATATAATGGTCAGCCCACCGGTTGCACATAGTCCTTTAAAAAAAACCGCATTAACTAGCTTTCGATAGTTCTATCTTCATCAGAATGGTACATGAAACCACATAACAACTTTTAAAATTTCAGCAACCGTACTCTCGTCAAATGATGTGTGTGTGTTCTACATCTACATCTACGTTTATGCTCCGCAAACCACCCAACGGTGTGTGGCGGAGGGCACTTTTCGTGCCACTGTCATTACCTCCCTTTCCTGTTCCAGTCGCGTATGGTTCGCGGGAAGAACGACAGCCGGAAAGCCTCCGTGCGCGCTCTAATCTCTCTAATTTTACATTCGTGATCTCCTCTGGAGGAATAAGTAGGGGGAAGCAGCATATTCGATACCTCATCCGAAAACGCACCCTCTCGAAACCTGGACAGCAATCAATACCACGATGCAGAGCGCCTCTCTTGCAGAGTCTGCCACTTGAGTTTGCTAAACATCTCCGTAACGCTATCACGCTTACCAAATAACCCTGTGACGAAACGCGCCGCTATTCTTTGGATCTTCTCTATCTCCTCTGTCAACCCGACCTGGTATGGATCCCACACTGATGAGCAATACTCAAGTATAGGTCGAACAAGTGTTTTGTAAGCCACCTCCTTTGTTGATGGACTACATTTTCTAAGCACTCTCCCAATGAATCTCAACCTGGTACCCGCCTTACCAACAATTAATTTTATATGATCATTCCACTTCAAATCGTTCCGCACGCATACTCCCAGATATTTTACAGAAGTAACTGGTACCAGTGTTTGTTCCGCTATCATATAATCATACAATCAAGGATCCTTGTTTCTATGTATTCGCAATACATTACATCTGTCTATGTTAAGGGTCAGTTGCCACTCCCTGCACCAAGTGCCTATCCGCTGCAGATCTTCCTGAATTTCGCTGCAATTCTTCTATTGCTGCAACTTCTATGTATACTACAGCATAATTCTCCAAAAGCTGCGTGGGACTTCCGACACTATCTACTAGGTCATTTATATATATTGTGAAAAGCCATGGTTCCGTAACACTCCCGTGCGGCACGCCAGAGGTTAAGTCTGTAGACGTCTCTCCATTGAGAACGACATGCTGTGTTCCGTTTGCTAAAAACTCTTCAATCCATCCACACAGCTGGTCTGATATACCGTACGCTCTTACTTCGTTTATCAGGCGACAGTGTGGTACTGTATCGAACGCCTTCCGGAATTCAAAGAAAATGGCATTTTGCGGGTCTCATGAACAAATAAAGTGAGTTGGGTCCCACACGATCGCTGTTTCCGGAATGCATGTTGATTCCTACGGAGTAGATTCTGGGTTTCCAGAAATGACATGATACGCGAGCAAAAAACATATTCTAAAATTCTACAACAGTTCGATGTCAACCGGCTGCGGTGGCCAAGCGCTTCTAGGCGCTTCAGTCTGGAACCACGCGACCGCTACGGTTGCAGGTTCGAATCCTGCCACGGGCATGGATGTGTGCGATATCCTTAGGTTAGTTAGGTTTTTTGTAGTTCTAAGTTTTAGGGGACTGATGACCTCAGACGTTAAGTCCCATAGTGCTCAGAGCCATTTGAACCAGCCAAGTTCGATGTCAGAGACATAGGCCTATAGTTTTGCGCATATGCTCGACGACTCTTCTTGAAAACTGGGACTACCTGTGCTCTTTTCCAATCATTTGGAACCTTCCGCCGGCCGAAGTGGCCGTGCGGTTCTAGGCGCTGCAGTCTGGAACCGCGAGACCGCTACGGTCGCAGGTTCGAATCCTGCCTCGGGCATGGATGTGTGTGATGTCCTCAGGTTAGTTACGTTTAACTAGTTCTAAGTTTTAGGGGACTAATGACCTCAGAAGTTGAGTCCCATAGTGCTCAGAGCCATTTGAAAAAATTTTTTGGAACCTTCCGTTCCTCTACAGACTTGCGGTAGACTGCTGTTAGAAGGGGAGCAAGTTCCTTCGCGTACTCTATGTAGAATCGAATTTGTATCCTGTCAGGTCCGGTGGACTTTCCTCTGTTGAGTGATTTCAGTTGCTTTTCTGTTCCTTGGACACTTATTTCGATGTCAGCCATTTTTTCGTTCGTGCGAGGATTTAGAGAAGGAACTGCAGTGTGGTCTTTACTTGTGAAACAGCTTCGAAAAAAGGTGTTTAGTACTTCAGCTTTACGCGTGTCATCCTCTGTTTCAATGCCATTATCATCACAGAGTGCCTGGATATGCTGTTTCGATCCACTTATTGATTTAACGTAAGACCAGAACTTCCTAGGATTTTCTGTCAAGTCGGTACATATAATTTTACTTTTGAATTCACTGAAAGCTTCACGCATAGCCCTCCTTATGCTAACTTTGACATCGTTTAACTTCTAGTTTGTCTGAGAGGTTTTGGCTGCGTTTAAATTTGCAATGAAGCTCTCTGTGTTTCGCAGATTATTCATTATTTAAAAGAAACGAAAAAGGGGGGGGGCAAGGGGATCCAAAATTTTAAACGAAGTCCCTCACGTAATTAATGAACGTCCCCTAAACAACATTGTTGTTGTTGTTGTTGTTGTTGTTGTGGTCTTCAGTCCTGAGACTGGTTTGATGCAGCTCTCCATGCTACTCTATCCTGTGCAAGCTTCTTCATCTCCCAGTAGCTACTGCAACCTACATCCTTCTGAATCTGCTTAGTGTATTGATCTCTTGGTCTCCCTCTACGATTTTTACCCTCCACGCTGCCCTCCAATGCTAAATTTGTGATCCCTTGATGCCTCAAAACATGTCCTACCAACCGATCCCTTCTTCTAGTCAAGTTGTGCCACAAGCTCCTCTTCTCCCAAATTCTATTCAATACCTTCTCATTAGTTATGTGATCTACCCATCTAATCTTTAGCATTCTTCTGGAGCACCTCATTTCGAAAGCTTCTATTCTTTTCTTGTCGAAAATATTTACCGTCCACGTTTTATTTCCATACATGGCTACACTCCATACAAATACTTTCAGAAACGACTTCCTGACGCTTAAATCTATACTCGATGTTAACAAATTTCTCTTCTTCAGAAACGCTTTCCTTGCCATTGCCAGTCTACATTTTATATCCTCTCTACTTCGACCATCATCAGTTATTTTGCTCCCTAAATAGCAAAACTCCTTTACTACTTTAAGTGTCTCATTTCCTAATCTAATCACCTCAGCATCACCCGATTTAATTTGACTACATTCCATTATCCTCGTTTTTCTTCTGTTGATGTTCATCTTATATCCTCCTTTCAAGACACTGTCCATTCCGTTCATGTGGTACCATAAACAAAATAAGTCAACAAAATTCGCAGGGCTTCTGACCTCACAGAAGATATTACTATCAGTTTGTTATGTACATTCTTTGATGGTCGACTGCCAAACTTGTACAGTGCACTGAGCATCTGCAGTTCCCCTTACCTGTCGTAATACGTTGTTACCCCCATGTACATGACTGCGTCGCCTGTTTATGGCCTCATAAAAAGTACAGAGCGCATCCTCTAGCCCGTTTCTGTATATCGTCGCACATGACGCAGCTGTTCATCAAACGTTCCTTTTTTACGGGTGCATCTGCAAGCTTCCGAAAGTCTGCGGAAGACGCACCGAAAGCAAAGCAGTCTGTTGAAATATTGTAATCGTTCCCGTTGCCTGAATAAAATTGTAGCGGTGCGGACACTTACAATGTTTTACAGATACGCGACGAAGCTTGCGTCATAAATAAGCGAGGCACATCTGGGTCCGGCACTAAAAGCGCATGTATCGCGTTTTAGCGGAGCAGACACGCCGCTCCCCCCCCCCACCCCCTCCCCCCATCCCTCCCACCGCAGACAGGGCGGTGAAAACGTCCTGGATGACAACTGGAGGATAGACGACGCGCAGCCGAATAGGAGTAGGCGGGGCTAGGCGGACCGTGGAGATGAATAGTGGGGACGTGCGCTAGGAAGCGCCGCAGCGCAGGTCCGGCCGAGTGCGGTGATTTACAACTACAGGGGCCCGGCAGTCCATCGCGCGACCTGCGAGCACGCAGCCTCTTTAATTATAGCCCGGAAATTCCAGTCCTAAATCTGCTCTCGCGGCACAATATTCGCTTCGTGCCGTGAGAACGATACCATCTCGCTAATGGAATTTCGGGACCGCGCGGAGATCTGAATTAAATATCTCGCGCCCATTGCCTGGTGCGCCAAGCTACCGCCCGACGCGAAAGCGACCGAGTTCGAACCGGGGAATTCCCCTATTGAAGTTCGCGGAAGGGAAATGAGCTGGTGCGTTGTATCCAGGCAGCTGGTAGCACCGTCTTCGTTAATGAGCCTAACTTAGTTTTGCCGGCCAGAGTGACCGAGCGGTTCTAGGCGCTACAGTCTGGAACCGTGGGACCGCTACGGTCGCACGTTCGAACTCTGCCTCGGGCATGGATGTGTGTGATGTCCTTAGGTTAGTTAGGTTTAAGTAGTTCAAAGTTCTAGGGGACTTCAAATGGTTCAAATGGCTCTGAGCACTATGGGACTCAACTTCTGAGGTCATTAGTCCCCTAGAACTTAGAACTAGTTAAACCTAACTAACCTAAGGACATCACACACATCCATGCCCGAGGCAGGATTCGAACCTGCGACCGTAGCGGTCACGCGGTTCCAGACTGCAGCGCCAAGAACCGCACGGCCACTTCAGCCGGCTCTAGGGGACTAATGACCTCAGAAGTTAAGTCCCATAGTGCTAAGAGCCATTTGAACCTAACCTAGTTTGAATATGATTTTTCCTTGGATGGGGGGCAACAGAAATAATATACTTTTCAAATTAAATAATCACTGTCATCTCACTCAAATTAAATAATCACTGTCATCTCACTCTAAGTTTTAGGGTTCATTTGAATAGTGGATATGGTAAACGTTGTAAATGTCAACTCCCACATTTGTCACGAGAATGAAAAAAGAATTTAACTCTGTTCATAACTGATTTGTATTAAAAAATTTGGGCAACTGCTCGTACGACTCGCATGCTGAGGGTTCCGCAAATACTGGGAATCGATGATCTCGACGATTTTTGTCTGTTACAGATATCGATACTGGCAAGATATCGATACCAGGAATCCCAAGTCTTTCGAGGAAGTTTTGATTTCAAGTTTAAATTTTTTGTATAATTTCGTATTCACTATTGTAATTTTTCTTCTATCTTATTAATTTTTGAGTTCTATTAACATGCTATGCTAACTAGCAATTGCAGACGCCTTGACTTAATCTGCTCTCATCCCTGTTTGCATTACTGCTAAGATCTGACGGAAGTCTCCAGAGACGAAAACTGTACAGCCCGCCATGGGGGTATTCTTGTTACGCAAATGAATTGTTCAGTGCAACGCTACAATGGATAGTTTAAGGGTTATCAGAACCTCATCCCAAACGACAGGAGTGCAGTGCTGCATCAATTACCAGTACCGCTTTGCTTTGAAACATTATTGATGCCGTATGTGCCGTAGGTATTTATATAGATATAGACGCGAGGTCGCCGGACGGTCCCTCGCCTGTCACCGCTAGATGGCAGAGGCATCTCTTTCACAGCGAATTTCATTTCCTCGTAGATCAGCCAATTAGCCCGAATTTTTTATGAACTATACACATAAATCTTCCTTGTGAATACACTACATTTTACTGGAAACTAGATCAAAATCACCACCGTTCCCGAGATTTTGGCGAATTACGAACGCAATGTAAGTTCGTAAAGGCAAAAAAAAAAAAAAAATTAATGTGACATAATTTTACATATTTGCATAATTTATTTTACCTGTACTGCGAAACCTAGCTTGTTCAGAAAGTTCATGGTACTACATCAATGCGAAGTACCATTTAATTTTTTATGAGTGAGTTCCCAACTATGCCATGTCATTTGACTACACTGACTTAAAAGTTTTTACATCGACAAGGTACCGTAGACCTTAGTATGTGAGATATTTTTTGAACATGATACTTCAACCCGTTCCTGAGAAAAAGGGATCTCTAAGGATACACACACAAGGTAGTGTGACCTATAAGGGTTCTCTTCTTACTGAATATGGTACGAAACCATAAAAATTGAGATGATGTTTTGGTATCACGGAATTATGCTGCTCATTGCATCACCGCAAAATAATGAGACAAACTAGAAGATCAATAGTTCATTAACAACATTTTAGGTGCTATACCAGGAAAAAAAAAACTGGTCTGTAAATGACAATACGAATGATTTTACAAGCCGATCCTTGTAAAGGCGAAACCAACAACCAGAAACTGTTCATACAGCTACTTATTCACACTAGTAGCACTTTTACCGGTTTCATATAGACAGGTTATCTTCAGACTAGCGTTCACGTTTATATTACATTTGTTGTTTACATTAGTTGTAGGCTGTTCACTGTCCAACCATCTGAAGATCAAGCTGTTAGTTCTGAACTGGTAAAGGACGCTATTTGTGTGGATAAACAGCATTATTATCAGTGGCTGATTGCTGTTTTCTTCTTTGCAACAGTCGATTTCTAAGAACTTCCTAACTGGCACGTAGAACCAACCAGTTTCCTGGTATTGCAATTAGAGTGTTCTTAATAAAGTATTTATTTTCTAATTTATATCTTTTTTTCGGTGATGTGGTGAGCAGCATAACACTGTGGGATCAAAGTAATTTATCAATTTTGTGGGTAGAAATCAGTTATGTACAAACAGAGATACCTTGTTTTTCATTCTTCTGACAAATATGAGATCTGGCACTTAGTACATTTTCCATCTCCACTCTTCATACAACAAACAATAAAAACTTTAAAAAAGCGGCAGTTATTTCATGTAACAAGTTTGAATGCTTTGTAGGCGATCTCGTCATATACAATGGGTTTCATATTAAGTGTTTTTATTTGTTTCTTACACAGAAGGCAGTGAAAGGAATATTTAGATGGGTAAAAGTAAGAAACGCTATACTCTCTGTGGAGATTATTTAGTTATTTTCCAGAGAGGTACAGCAACAAGCTACAGCTTTTTAAAATAGAACATCATTTTCTTTCAATAATGTAGCTGACGTATTTTAGGCAACTGTGTACAAAACAATTTATATCAACTATCCATCAATTTTAGTTGGGGAGCCAGAAAGTTTCGAAGTTTTAGGGTGGATGCACCATGCTGTAGATAATTCAGGGAGATGATCTGGTGACGGAATGTTTATTTAATTGAGGTCTATAAATGAGTGCCTTTTGCCTGGATGCACAACTCAATGGACCTGCTAAACGATCCGTGCGCGAAACGTAAAAGCTGCTGCTGTCACGACCTTCCTCGCTGGTTTCGCTGAAATCATGTTCGCTTACACTGTATCCTTCCACTGTGGTATATAAACAAGTTCTGAATGCACAAACGAGGATCAGTCCACCACTGTACATAGTGACGCGGAATAGAAATGGCATACAGATGCGACGAGTACACGGAAATGTTGCACTCCTAATGTGAATAGCGATGACGCACCCTTCTCTTCAAAGCAGACCACGAAGGCTTAATAATATTCGTATCTGGTGGGTGTGGTGGCCAGGGCAGACGCGAAACTTCATGCTCGAGCTCACAAAACCAATCCTGGACGAGGCAGGCTCTGTGAATAAGGTTCCTGTCGCCTTGGAATGCAGCCTCACCACTAGGAAACATACATTGTTCCATAGGATGGGCCTAATTAATCAACTGTCCAAATCTTCACGGAAACCCCACCATGTTTCACTCGTAGAACGTAAACACTGCCAGAAGTTGGAAATCTTGTGAAACAAGACTCATCCGTCCAAATGACTTTCTTCCATTGCTTCATAGTCCAAATTTTATTGTTTCTGCACCACATTTTCTCGTTACGGGCATTTGCATCCTTATGAGTATTTTTACAATTCCAGTTCGCCCTGAAATTCTTTCTTATGGAGCTCCTTTGTGTTTTCTTCGGTGCCACAGAGTTCTGAGTGTGACATTCCGTGCTGCATTTACTTTTACAGCTGGCTGAGCACTATGGGACTTAACATCTATGGTCACCAGTCCCCTAGAACTTAGAACTACTTAAACCTAACTAACCTAAGGACATCACACAACACCCAGTCATCACGAACTTTTACAGCTGCGTCCTCTTATTTTTAGTCAAATCCTCTTCAACACCCGCTTGCCACCATCAGTCAGCACTCAATTTCGTCCGCGTTGTGACTTGGCGGATGATGTTTTTCGGCTTTCCTTGCAAGCGGCCCGCCATGCGAGCACCAACATCTTGCCCACGTTCGAAATAGGTTCGACATAATGCACTCACCACTACAAAGAACTCTGTCCTGATGACGACTGACACTTGCAACGTATTGAGGACTTGTACAGGCGCCGTTCGTGGTCAAATACAACAGCGCGACCTGCAGGCTCGGCCAACAGCTGCATTTATTATTAAGCGTGCGTTTCTCGCGGTGTTCCTGAAAGTGCAAACTGCTGCACAGTGAAAGACTGACTGTGGAAAGTAAAATGCGTTTAGGTGCTTTTAACCGTTTCATTTTTTCGAGCGAAAGACATTAATGTACGGCTTAAATCACTTAATAAAGGCAAGGCCTGCGGTCCAGATTGTGTACCAGTCAGGTTCCTCTCAGAGTATGCTGATAAAGTAGCTCCCTATTTAGCAATTATATACAAACACTCACTCAGAGAAAGATCCGTATCTAAAGACTGGAAAATTGCTCAAGTCACACCAATACCCAAAAAGGGAAGTAGGAGTAATCCGCTCAATTACAGGCCTATATCACTAATGTCGATTTGCAGTAGGGTTTTGGAACATATACTGTATTCGAACATTATGAAGTACCTAGAAGAAAACGATTTATTGACACATAGTCAGCACGGTTTCAGAAAATATCGTTCTTGTGAAACACAACTAGCTCTTTATACCCATGAAGTAACGAGTGCTATCGACAGGGGATGTCAAACTGATTCCATATTTTTAGATTTCCAGAAGGCTTTCGACACCTTTCCTCACAAGCGTCTTCTAACCAAACTGCGTGCCTACGGAGTATCGCCTCAGTTGTGCGACTGGATTCGTGATTTCCTGTCAGAAAGGTCACAGTTCATAGTAATAGACGGAAAGTCATCGAGTAAAACAGAAGTAATATCCGGCGTCCCCCCAGTAAGTGTTATAGGCCCTCTATTGTTCCTGATCTATATTAACGACGTAGGAGACAATCTGAGTAGCCGTTTTAAATTGTTTGCAGATGATGCTGTCATTTACCGTCTTGTACAGTCATCAGATGATCAAAACGACTTGCAAAATGATTTAGATAAGATATCTGTATGGTGCGAAAAATGGCAACTGACACTGAATAAAGAAAAGTGTGAAGTTATTCACATCAGTACTAAAAGAAATCAGCTAAATACTTAGGAATTACAATTGAAAAGAACCTAAATTGGAACGATCACATAATATTGTAGGTAGAACAAACCAAAGACTGCGATTCATTGGCAGAACACTTAGAAGGTGCAACAGGTGTACTAAAGAGACTGCTTACACCACGCTTGTCCGCCCTATTCTGGAGTACTGCTGTGCGGTGTAGGATCCGCACCAGGTGGGACTGACGGATGACATCGAAAAAGTACAAAGAACTGCGGCTCGTTTTGTATTATCACGAAATAGGGGAGACAGTGTCACAGACATGATACGTAAATTGGAGTGGCAATCATTAAAACAAAGGCGTTTATCGTTGCGACGGGATCTTCTCATGAAATTTCAAACACCAGTTTTCTCCTCCGATTGCGAAAACATTCTGTTGGCACCCACCTACATAGGGAGAAATGATCATCACGATAAAATAAGATAAATCAGGGCTCGCACAGAAAAATTGAAGTGCTCGTTTTTCCTGCGCGCCGTTCGAGAGTGGAACGGTAGAGAGAGAGCTTAAAGGTGGCTCATTGAACCCTCTGCCAGGCACTTTATTGTGAATAGCAGAGTAATCACGATTTTAAGTAATATCGTAGTCTGAAGTAACAACATGAAAAAATTTTTTTTTACCATTTCATTTTTCAGGACTGTAAGGGGTTGTATATACATAGTCAATCGTAAGTGCCCCTGTTGGAGCAATGGTCTTTAGTCCGAAGACTGGTTTAATGCAGCTCTCCATGGTACACTATCCTGTGAAAGCCTCTCCGTCTCCCAACTACTGCAGCTCACGTTCTTCTTAACCTGCTTACTGTATTCATCTCTTGGTATTCTATGATTACTACCCCCCCCCCCCCCCCCCCGCCGCACCCACGCTCACTCTTCGCTCCAATACTAAACTGGCGATCCCTTGTTGTCTCAGAAAGAATGCGTCCCATCCAAGTGACCCCTTCTTTAGCAGAGTTGTGCCACAGATTTCTTGACTCACCAGTTCTATTCAGTACCTCCTCATTAGTTGCGTGACCTACCAATCTAATCTTCAGCATTCTTCTATAGCACCATATTTCAAACGTTTGTATTCTCTTGTTGTTTAAACTATTACACATCCAAACATCGCTACATTCCATACAAATACTATCAGAAAAAGACTTCCTGACAGCTAAATCTACATTCCGTGCTAACAAATTTCTCTTCTTTAGAAACAATTTTCTTGCCAATGACAGCCTACATTTTACAGCCTCTCTACTTCGACCACCAGCAGTTATTTTGCTGCACAAATAGCAAAATTCATGCAATACTTGTTTCCTAATCTAATTCCCTCGACATTACCCGATTTATTTCGGCTACATTCGATTATCCTTATTTTGCCTTTGTTGATGTATGCCATATATTCCGCTTTCAGGACACAGTCCATTCCGTTCAACAATTCTTCCAGGCCCTTTGTTGTCATTGGTAAATCTCAAAGTTTTATTTCCTATCTCTGGACTTCGATTCCTACGTCAAATTTTTCTTTGATTTCCTTTACTGCTTGCTTAATGTACAGATTGAATAACATTGACGATAGGTTACAGCCCAGTCTCACTCCCTTGTCATTGTCAACCACTGCTTCCGTTTCGTGGCCTCTGTCTCTTGTAACTGCCGCCTGGTTTCTGTACAAGTTGTAAATAGCCTTTCGCTCCCTGTGTTTTACTCCTGCTACGTTATGAATTTGAAAGACAGTATTCCAGTCAACACTGTCGAAAGCTTTCTCTAAGACCACAAATCCTACAAACTTAGACTTTCCTTTCCGTAACCTATCTTTTATGTCGTAGGTCATTATTGCGTCGCGTGTCCTTAGATTTGGATTCCGGAGACATGTAGGCACAAGCGAGGCAATATTGACCATACGACTTACAAGATAGATTAAGGGAAAGCAAACGCAGATTTATAGCATTTGTAAATTTAGAGAAAGCTTTCGAGAATGCTGAGAGGAATACTGTCTTCGAAATTTTGAAGGAAGCAGGGGTAAAATACAGGTAGCGAAAGGTTATTTACAACTTGTGCAGAAACCAGACGGCAGTTACAAGAGTCGAGGGGCATGAAAGGGAAGCAGCGGTTGAGAAAGGAATGAGATAGCTTTGTAGCCTGTCTGCGATGTTATCTAGTCTGTAAACTGAGCAGTGTCTCTTCAGGTCTCGAAAGACACCAGCACAAAATCTACGCGACATACTACGAGTAAAATCACACATCGGTGGATAGAACATTTCTCGACGTCTGTAGCTCACATTACAACACGAAGGCTGTTTGTGAGGCAGCAAACGTCAATACGTGCGTGCAGTTCAGTGACACGAATCGTCTGGGAAGGCGCGACAGCAATCCGCTTGACAAATCTGTTTGTTGGGTTGCCTATCCGCAGGCGCTAATTAATTCCTCGCGACAGTATGGAGTGGAGCGGAAGGTTAACAGTGGCACCAGCTGTGCCGATCAGTGGCAGATCTGCGACTTAGGAGGTGGCGCCATCGCTGGCCGAAATAGGAGGACCGTGGTGTGTGGGTTAGTTCGCGGCTGCCAGTGCGGGAAGACGGTTAGTGTCCGCTGGGTAAGCGTAGTGCTGCCGGTTTCGAAGTTTCTGATCTGGCGGGAGGCCACTGAGTTGGTTTCGGGACATGTCAGTGCTTATCCTGATTTGATAGCCTAATTTGGATGTGGAGGTGGAGGTGCCATATAACCGTGGCCTGCGGCGGAGATTATTGGACTTCCTTACGGGAGCAATACGGTGACAGACCTACGTCCAGCAAAGGGTTGATGTCTCGCTTCCCGCGCCTGGGTTCCCGGGTTCGATTCCCGGCGGGGTCAGGGATTTTCTCTGCCTCGTGATGACTGGGTGTTGTGTGATGTCCTTAGGTTAGTTAGGTTTAAGTAGTTCTAAGTTCTAGGGGACTGATGACCATAGATGTTAAGTCCCACAGTGCTCAGAGCCATTTGAACCAAAGGGTTGATGCGCTACGTCTACTTATGTGTTCCTAAGTCATATATTTACTGTTTCCAATGGCGGTCTGCATTTACAGTTGCTCAATACCACAGGTCACGCCTTGGTTCAAATGGCTCTGAGCACTATGGGACTTAACATCTGAGGTCATCAGTCCCCTAGAACTTAGAACTACTTAAACCTAACTAACCAAAGGGCATCACACACTTCCATGCCAGAGGCAGGATTCGAACCTGCGACCGTAGCGGTCGCGCGGTTCCAGACTGCAGAGCCTAGAACCGCGCGGCCACACCGGCCGGCCGGTCACACCTTGGTGGGCTAATATGGCGTACAGTATTTTGTGTTCAGCACCAGCACGGTGTGTCTGATTGTTCTAATTGCATTGGCAAGCATACCATGCATATGTACAGAGAAACTGGTCTTTGAGTATGTGAAAGATGTGCCTTCACAAAAATGTTCGAATGTGTGCGAATTCCAAAGGGACCAAACTGCTGAGGTAATCGGTCCCTAGACTTTAACTTATGCTAAGAACAACAACAACAACAACAACAACAACAACCACACACACACACACACACACACACACACACACACACACACACACACACACACACACACACACACACACACACATATTGCTATAAGCATCCCACGTCTTTTGATTAAACTCTGTACGCTGACGGATGTAGGACCTTATTCAAAAATCTTGATGTTATATTATTGCGTAACTTATGACGTGAGGAAGCTGCGTTATTACTATGGGAAAATGAATTAAGGAAGAGGTTATTCTCGTCAACGCTCTCACCGTAACTGTGTTGCGACTTCGGTTATTTCTTGTGCCGATCAGGTATTAGTGGTGTTGGTTTTCAGGAATTAATTATCGTTGCTTTCATATTATCTAAAGAAATGTGTCATGTACAAGTATGACATTCTTGTATGGGTGCTGCATATCCAGTACATGTTGTCAATAGGATGAATCCGACGCTATTTGTCACTCCATGGCGAGCGATGGCAATTTATGTTACCGGCTCTACAGCTGACTGGGGCGCCTCGACTGTGTTGGTCGAGTTTCGGTCATAAGAGATTACATTACTGACTGTTAATCCTTTAGCATTTTACCAAAAACTTTTAAATTATTGTCATTGCTACTTGCCTCCCTTGTGTCCTAGCTGTGTAAACAGTGTTATTAAAACCTTGATTTTAATTTATATCTCATTGGTTACAGAACTTTTTGTCTATTGTACTGGCTGAGTTTGTTTAAATGATTATTGCTGTTTTTAAATTTTTAAGAAACTTCAAAACTTAAGGGAACCATCTATAGTTTTGAATTCAACATCTTTGTTGATTGTTTTCATTTGATCTTTCATTAATTCGTCCACTGGGACATAAAACTAAGAAGAGTGTACTTAATACTGATTGTTAATATCCTAGTAATCTGTTATTATCTCGTGACTATTTAGTTTTAATAAATATTTGAGAGCGTCAATCTCTCTTTTTAACACGAAGTCCTTGTTTCACCTCTCCTTTGGTACACAGCACAACCTATAAATGCAAGCCGTAATTATAAGAATTCTTCCCTTTCGCAGAGTGACGTTCATACCACAGCAAATTCCCATTGGTTTTCTAACAACACACCGTACGGCATATACGTCATACCCTTTCAAGGGTTAAGAGTGATACTAGAAGCTGATGCCGGCCAATAAATTGCAATGCGGCGGTGAACTTGCACTTTAATTACAATTTTCATCTTCATTTTACTGAAAAACTAAATGCATAAACTGTTACGTACGAAGGAGGCTTCAGTAAGGGGAGACGACGCGCAGAACGTATTTTGTATCTGAAACTGGTAATAGCGTATTAGAAACAGAGGAGCAAGAATTTAATGTTGACATTCGTAGACTTCAATGAAGTTTATGATTTGGTAGGTAGACGAACACTGTTTCAAATTTTAGAGTAGATGTGTTTGGATAAAAGAAATCCAATGAACTGACCACAAACACGGTAACATACCCAACACCCAAAGTCAAGTCGGGAGGCTTTCAGAGGCCATAGAGAGTCAGTCAGCGAGACGAAATCTACCCTTCGTTCTTTAACAGTGTTCTTGTAAGGTGGTGATGAAATGGCGACGCGAAATGAAAGGAATGGGTGGAGTACGACAGGAACGCAAGACAAAACGAATACGGGTAGATAGTCTAGCATTCACAGACGATATCGTGATATTGTCTGAATCATTAGAAGAGACTTAACCAAACCTCCCAACTTCAGAGACAAACGGCTAATGCAGGCCTACAGATCGCTATCGAAAAGACTCAGTATATGACAAACATCAAGGCAGTTCCTAGATGCGTGACAATAGAAGGAAGGAAAATACATGAGATCGAGAGATTTAAACACTTAGGAGAAAGAGTAGCAACCACGATTACAAAAAAAGGAAGCAATGGAAGCCCCTAGTAAAAACAATGGATTTAGCATACTGATTATCTATGAACATCTACGTTAGAATATTTCGATCAATGGAAAATTGAGGCATTGCCAGATAGTGATCCGCTCTGGACCCATATACTCAGCAGAAAGTCAACCAAATATGAGCAAGAGTACTTAAGAAAGTGGAACTGTTGGAACGAAAGATTCTCAGGTGGATATTGAGTCCTCGAAGAACAAAAGATGGTCAGTTTAGAAGAGCGAGCCATGAATTGTTTACTAAGATAGAGAGAATCTCGTATACTATCAGGAAAAGAAGGAGAGTGGTCCTCGGACACACCCTTAGAATGGACAAAGGGAATTTAACACAGCACATAATATAGTTTCTTGTCAAAGAGAACCAACAGATGCAAAGGGATCAGGCAGAAATGCGAATACAGGATTCAGAGATAGATAACAGGACGATTTTTAAAACAAAACTGCAGGCTTTCACATGTTTCCAGCACAGAACTAGACCCAGAGCAAAACCATCATGCACAAAAGAGGGAAGAAGGTTGTGAAGTATGAAATTAACAAAATATTTGTCAATGAGGAAGACCAGAAGAAACGAAGCTGGCGCGAATTAACGTAAACAAGAAGTAAAAGAAACCTAAGATAGCCGTTTTTGTGATATGTATACAAAGACCATCATGTTATTGACAAAAACTGTGATTAACAGCGACTGTAGCCTGAACTGCTCCAAATTTATGTGAGAACTGTTAAACACTTTTCAAACTGGACAAACGTATCTAACATTCTTCAACTTCATTCTTCATGTCTACATATTTGCAGCCCACTGCCGCTAAAGGGCTCCGAATTGTAGCGTGAACATGGCACTGTGTAACTATGTTGGCGCGTGAGTAACAGCGTACTATAATTGTGTTTTGAATTCGAAGAGTTCGTCCACATACGGAGCATCCCCTCCTTAAGTATGACAACGCCAATCCACACACGTGCGCTGCGATATCGGCAGCATCCCGACGCCTTGGCTTCAATGTCATCGATCATACTCCACACTGTCTCGACTTGGCCCCATCCGATTTTTTTTCTGTTTCCAAACTCTGAAGAAAACCTTCCAAGACTTCACATTGATGATGATGACACGGTACAAGCAGAGGTAAGGTTGTGGCTAAGTCAATAAAGTCAAATAATCTACAGTGACGTAAACAACAAACTGGTGCCGCGCGGCATCAGCCGAGCGGTCGAAGGCGCTGAAAAAAATGGTTCAAACGGCTCTGAGCACTATGGTCATCAGTTCCCTAGAACTTAGAACTACTTAAACCTAACTAACCTAAGGACATCACACAACACCCAGTCATCACGAGGCAGAGAAAATCTCTGACCCCGCCGGGAATCGAACCCGGGAACCCAGGCGCGGGAAGAAGGCGCCGCAGTCATGGACTGTGCGGCTGGTCCCGGCGGAGGTTCGAGGCCTCCCTTGGGCATGGGTGTGTGTGTTTGTCCTTATGATAATTTAGGTTAAGTAGTGTGTAAGCTTAGGGACTGATGACCTTAGCAGTTAAGTCCCATAAGATTTCACACACATTTGAACATTTTTGAACAAACTGGTTTCTCGTTGGGAGAAATATGTTCGTCGCCAGGGTGATTGTGTTGAGAAATAAGTATGTACGTATGAAGAAGAAAGTTAACAACGTTAGTTTTAATTAAAATGCTTTAAGAGTTTCTACGTAAAAAATTCGGAACCATTAGTTTCAAGCAAGCTCTCGTAATTCGTCCACAGCATTATACTGAGCGGGGTGACCTAGTTCTATATTTTGTGAAGACACTGATTTTACCCACTCTTGTTAGTGTATGTTTTTCACTGTACTACGACCCACGCACTAATCTCTTTCATCGTCACGTGCGTTTATTTAATAGTTTTCACGCATTAACTTTATTACTGTTCTTACGATAATGTACTAGTTGTATTATAAGGGTTTTAATGTAAGTTAGCATATTTTACTTTACAATAGCGTCCTTTAACATTCTTTATTTCTCACTGTTCTTTCACTCCCGCTCCCACAATGCATTTCCCCGTACCAGTTGTTTATGGCGCAAATGTACTTCCATCTCGTCGCACGCGCAACCTGCCTTGTTTTCGTAGTGTTCACACTCTCCGCTTCCCACCAGTCAGCGTGCAGTCCATAACATGACTTGCCATTTTATGTGACTGATTTTATTTCTGGATTTCAACTCTCCTATCTGACAAAGCCCCGATCATAGGGGCCAATATATCTAATGAGTGTACAATGAAGTGCACTGCCAGTATATTTTCTTCTTAAAAGTGTCAGATTGCTTTATTATGTCGGCCGGTGTGGGCGAGCGGTTCTAGGCGCTACAGTCTGCAACCGCGCGACCACTACGGTCGCAGGTTCAAATCTTGCCTCGGGTATGGATGTGTGTGGTGTCCTTAGGTTAGTTAGGTTTAATTAGATTTAAGTTCTAGGGGACTGATGACCTCCGCTGTTCAGTCCTATAGGGCTCAGAGCTATTTGAACCATGTCCTGGTATTACAATTTAAGAACAACAGAATTAAAGTAATTCACATATATAGACATTTACAGACAGACAGGTCTAGAATGTCTAGGATGTCCCAGGTAGTTGGCCGTAGCCTTGCAGTAGGAACCATCCCGCGATTTGAGTGAAATAATTCAGGCTGGGACAGGTATACATCAAAGTGCCACATCCTACCACTGTAGCAAAACAAACCGCACTGAAAGCAATGTTTACTGGAGAGATCCTGAATGCTGCGTAGCACTGAAACTAAAAATATTCGTAATGCACAAGTATAAATATGGAAGCCATCAAACACGCCTGTTAGCTTCAAAGACAGAGGCCCCTTCTGACGCCAATTGGTCGTGGAAGAAGGAAAGTGACGTTACAAAGCGTTGAAGCGCTTTTAACTTTTGTGGCATGACTAAAAGTGGCATTACTCGAGGTGGCGCCACGGGAATCTGGTTGTTTCCACATGCAACTTCGGTGACGCCACTAGAGTGGCATGTGTAAACGCTCGGATTGTGAAAGATGGGAGAGTAACTCAGCCTTGTTCTTTTCAAAGGAACCATCCCAGCATTTCCCTTAAGCGATCTGGGGAAACTACAGGAAGTGTAAATCTGAATAACAGGACTGGGATTTTAATCGCCATCTTCCCGAATGCGAGTCTAGTGCTTTACCGCTGCGCTGCCTGGCTCGGTGCTTTGGTCCCGAATAATCGAAGACAGACTACGCCCGTTGACGGATGAGAGCACTCTGACACGAGCGGCCACGAAGCGGCACAAGATGAATCGCCGCTGTCAAAACCTGCGAAATCCGACACGCACTGCAGATCGGGCCTTTTCGGTTTTTCCGGCGTAATCGGAAGAGTTTTTGCAGCCAATTTGAGAAGAACGGTGCTCAGTCTAATTGGATCCGCAATCGAGTGTAATTGTTCGTGACGGTCGAATTCCGAATCCCTTCATAATGCACGGGGGAAATTGAAAGCGCGACGGATACGGGCGGCGCCGCATACCGGAGAGCGAGAGGGGAGCGTGCAAGTTAATTGCCATTCACGCAGTCAGACACGATACAAAAAGATGAAAGAACGGCGAATTCCGGCGACGAATCGGCAGGACGCGCGACGCGTGGCCAGCCGCGGCCGGATCCACAGGCATCGGGCCGACAGATTGACTGCGTCACGTCAGCTCTTCGCTCCTGTAGCAGCTAATTAAATTTGTCATTTGGCAAAGTTACAATTGAAAATGGGCGAAACTGACAGGGAATGAGAGAGAGAGAGAGAGAGAGAGAGAGAGAGAGAGAGAGAGAGAGAGATCGTGGTACTTTACGCGATTGGATGGAATCCCGACGGTGGCGAGTATTGGGTAGCCGTTTCGCCCGTTTGTGAAGCGGATTCCGATTAACGTAATGCGTTCGGCGCTGCGCCCGCGTGTGAGGGAGAGCACGTCGGCTTGCATTTCGCAGGCGCTACGAAGTCGTTCCCCATCAGAGCACGTCTGCCGATTAACTTCGAGTGATTACTGTCGACGATGCCGAGGAGACGAGGAGTTTTCCGAGGAAAGATTACAAGTGGTTCTCATAATCAAGCTTACAGGGCAATTCGTATCATTTCCTACATTACAAAAAATGGCTCTAAGCACTATAGGACATCTGAGGTCTTCAGTCCCGTAGACGTAGAACTACTTAAACATAACTAAACTAAGGACATTACACACACCCATGCTCGAGGCAGGATTCGAACCTGCGACCG